>NW_016180081.1:0-6937 GCF_001687245.7 Rhagoletis zephyria | reverse complement strand
TTACATCTTTATTGGCTTTTGTTGAAAGGTATTTATTTTTTAAATACTTTAAATTCAAACGGTATTAAAGCTGACAAAAATTGGCAAAATGTTAAATCTGATATAGAATAAATGCTCCGTATGTATAGTATACAGCTTCAACCGATTAAAGAAAGTGGATAGAGAAGCGCCAGCCTTTCTCCATTTAGAAGTCTGAGGAAGTTGCCAGTTTCCAAAGTAAGCGTGTCGGACAATGCAATTTTAGTTGGTCCAGGTAAAAGAGTTTACACGGTAAAATATTGCAGTAGGGTGACTTAACCCTAGAAACACAGAGCTATGCTATTAAAGAAGAGATAGTCTACTGTTTCTTGTACTTCCGATGAGGTAAAGCTTCAATAAGGGACCCAAACAGGCAAGGCAGGCACCGAGGACATGCTAAGTAGCTTAAGAAAATAGCGGCGACCGTAGGCAGCAGTAAACAGGTCATTCATTTCTATAAGCCCTAAGCCATGCTATGACTAATGTTGACTAATTCGATCTTAGGGGCATGAGAATCTTTTATGTTAATGCGAGACACTCCTTTGCAGATTTGCGCCAGTAGTTCATGCCAAGTGCGGGCAGGTCCTTTTGGACTTGGTCGTTTCATTATGTTCGTGGGCGCCTTGCTTTCTTTGTCCACCCATGGGTGTGGAGTCGTAGGATATTTTCACCGGAGCGTCGACATCCATGCGTACTACATATCCAAGCCAGCACAATCGTTGTATTTGTATGCGATTAACTATGTCCATGCCGTTAAAAAGCTCATACAGTTTTTTATTCTATCTTCTTCGGTACTCATCGCCCACGCGAACGGGGCCATAGATCTTGCGAAGAATAGTTCTCTAGAAAACCCCCAAAGCCTTCTCATCTTTGATAGAGATCGTCCATGTTTCTGCGATAACTGGCGCAAACGGCGGGATCTCCCTTCTTGTGGTTGGGGCAAAGTACACTGAGATTCCAATCTTCGGGCAAAATATTATTGGTGAAATATAATCGTTTTTGAAAATAAATCATTTGGGAACCTTTTTCGGCCTTATGACCATTCAACCATTCTGCCTTACAGTGCGCCGTGCACCTCTGAGTCTAAAGTATTTTTCAAAAGCAATTTTGAAAAAAAAAATTTACCGAACCCAACGCTGTATTTGTGCATTTTTCGGTGACACTTATATTCGGCAATAATTTTTTTTTCTAAAATAGTTCTACTGGAATAATCAAAAAATTTCCTTACTAAAAGATTAAGAATTCCTCAAGACAAAAGGTCCGATATAAGTAGATTCCTTAAGATCCGACTGTAAAAGCCGAAGACATGACGAAAAATTACAAAAGGCGACTCCTTAATTTGGTAAAGAAAACATCGGAATTGCCTTGTAAAAATATTTACCTTAAGTCAAAGGTTGTACGGCGAACATTCTTTCTTCTGGTACGATCTAATATCTGTATAAACTTTCTTTACCCAATCTCAGTTCCTCAGGATTACCCTAATTAGCTTATATAATGAGTCCTAAAATGCTGAGCGCAGAGCTTTACGAAAAAATTCAAAATTTTTAATGCCAGTTACTGCACAATAGTGATGTGGTATTATATTCAGTCTCAACTCATAAATTTTAGTTGAGAGGATCACCAATACCAAGAATTTCTGTTTGCTGAGATTCGTTACACTCCCTACTTTGTTACTTTTCATGGCATAATTCACGCGGGATACTGTCACAAATAGTCAGTTTCGAGTGAATCACCAATGAGCCATGTGCTTTGTCTCTCCGAATAAATCCCTATCTCTAATCGAATCCATACATATATATTAGCGATGAGAGCGCTTCAATCAGGCCAAAATCATTAAAAAATTCATAGGAGTGCAACTTCGCTGGTTTAGCAAAAATACTTAAATCCAATATCCCATTTTTGATAAGAGACCGCAGGCTTTGGTAATGGGTCTTTTGTTAATGATACCTTCTTTATTCACTCTTTAATTTAATGATTTTAGTAAAATGAAATTGGCAGCAGACTAAGATTTTTGCACCAGAGGGGCTATCTAACAAAACGCTTTAACTTCAGTTTTGGAAGAACTCACGAAAAGGATATCGTATCATGAATTCTAGGCGATTATTTGCACTTTGCACCTAAAAAAAATCTTGTTTGGTTTCAAGTAGCCCACAAATGATTATATACCAAGCACTCTACCCTTCTTGATAAAATAAAAATTCCAAGCCTCAATGAGATATAATTCTAAATTTAGCAATAGAAATCTTGCAGAAAGATTTTACTGACAATTGGAGAAACTTTGTTTCACAAATACGCAAATAATTGGCACTCATATACATATAATAAGTAGTTACACACAGAAAAGGCAATAAGCTTATACAACTTATTCGGCTTGCAATGGAGAAGAGGAAGAGTACTACGAAACCCACAAACAGACACTGGTGTTACGTTAAATCAACATCTTAATTGACGGTAATGAAAAGCACTGAACCGGAATGTGTGCTACACATGGCGTATACATAACTAAAATGGCACTGATTCATTCATTCATTAGCTTGCTAATATCCAAGCGTCATCTAACAAAGCTGGCTGCTGGGCACACACACACGAATACTATGCAAATGTGTTAAATGGGCATGAATGGAGCACTAAACAAAAGCTATGGCAAGAGCAATTCCCTACCTATATGCAAGCATTAAATCTCCAACACATACCAACACAAAATCCATCAAGCTTAGATCAACAAATCGCAAGTTACACGAATCCCACACGTGAGCGTAGCGTCGGATTTAGGCGCTAAAATAGCACATTTACCTAGCTTAACACATATATACAGATGTATGTAAGTGAGCACATGCATATGCATGCATGATTTATGTATAAATATACATACAAAAGCTTAACGGCAATTATGAACGGGCGTTTTAGTAACCATCTGCAGCATGAGTGCGGAAGCACACAGCATGCGTATGCGGTGTGTGCGGTTTAGTTAAAATTCCCTTACGGCCATGAAAGACAGCTAAGAGCAGCTCGAACAAAATCAGCTACTACTTTCACTTTTATTACCACTATCGTTGTTATTGTTGTACGCATTTTACATACATTTTACTAGTAGATGTTATTTTACAAGGCTGTTAAATTTGATGTGGTGGGTTGCGGTGCTGCGTTTTTAAATTTAGAAAGCAAAATGTAGTGTGGTATGATGAAATTTAGAAAATACCTATACATTTGCTTGAATATTTTTATATTTAGATACCTATCTATATACGTGCACATGTTTATTTATGTGCCCATAAGCCCCCCACATTTTTGCTCATATACAAAAACCTACACTCACAATTACAGTGCGCATTCAAGCTAGCGTCTCAAATTGAGCTTAAAATATAGGAGGACGTCTTTAATGAAATATCAACAAGAACTCAGAGCTGAATACACATGCCTGCGGTTGTTTGGTGGTGGCAAATGTGGGCTGATTGCTTGNCGAGCAGCTCTAACAAAATCAGCTACTACTTTCACTTTTATTACCACTATCGTTGTTATTGTTGTACGCATTTTACATTCATTTTACTAGTAGATGTTATTTTACAAGGCTGTTAAATTTGATGTGGTGGATTGCGGTGCTGCGTTTTTAAATTTAGAAAGCAAAATGTAGTGTGGTATGATGAAATTTAGAAAATACCTATACATTTGCTTGAATATTTTTATATTTAGATACCTATCTATATACGTGCACATGTTTATTTATGTGCCCATAAGCCCCCCACATTTTTGCTCATATACAAAAACCTACACTCACAATTACAGTGCGCATTCAAGCTAGCGTCTCAAATTGAGCTTAAAATATAGGAGGACGTCTTTAATGAAATATCAACAAGAACTCAGAGCTGAATACACATGCCTGCGGTTGTTTGGTGGTGGCAAATGTGGGCTGATTGCTTGCAACAGTCTGTAAGTATTGGCATTTGTATGAAATGCTTGAATATACTATGTAAATACACATGTATGAATGCGTATGTGTTTGAGTATATGTAAAGCAAACCACATGATGCTAAATTTGAAACTTCGTTGAGGTTTTATGAAATCATANTTAACTACTTACATGCACATGTTTATTTATGTGCCCATAAGCCCCCCACATTTTTGCTCATATACAAAAACCTACACTCACAATTACAGTGCGCATTCATGCTAGCGTCTCAAATTGAGCTTAAAATATAGGAGGACGTCTTTAATGAAATATCAACAAGAACTCAGAGCTGAGTACACATGCCTGCGGTTGTTTGGTGGTGGCAAATGTGGGCTGATTGCTTGCAACAGTCTGTAAGTACTGGTATTTTGTATGAAATGCTTGAATATACTATGTAAATACACATGTATGAATGCGTATGTGTTTGAGTATATGTAAAGAAAACCACATGATGCTAAATTTGAAACTTCGTTGAGGTTTTATGAAATCATATGTAAGTTGTAGCAGCAAGTGAAAATACAAAAAAGGTACTCAAATGCATCTAAACTAAATTTTAACAATAGAAGTTTACTAATACTCTATGTAGGGTTATAAGCATCTGTAAAAAAAAAANTTTGCTTGAATATTTTTATATTTAGATACCTATCTATATACGTGCACATGTTTATTTATGTGCCCATAAGCCCCCCACATTTTTGCTCATATACAAAAACCTACACTCACAATTACAGTGCGCATTCAAGCTAGCGTCTCAAATTGAGCTTAAAATATAGGAGGACGTCTTTAATGAAATATCAACAAGAACTCAGAGCTGAATACACATGCCTGCGGTTGTTTGGTGGTGGCAAATGTGGGCAGATTGCTTGCAACAGTCTGTAAGTATTGGCATTTGTATGAAATGCTTGAATATACTATGTAAATACACATGTATGAATGCGTATGTGTTTGAGTATATGTAAAGCAAACCACATGATGCTAAATTTGAAACTTCGTTGAGGTTTTATGAAATCATACGTAAGTTGTAGCAGCAAGTGAGAATACAAAAAAGGTACTCAAATGCATCTAAACTAAATTTTAACAATAGAAGTTTACTAATACTCTATGTAGGGTTATAAGCATCTGTAAAAAAAAAAAAATTTTTAAATTTGATAAGGGGGTCTTGTGTATTCAGCTCTATCACCAATTCCACGTGAATAAATTCTTCACATGATTTTACAAGTAAAACAAAAACAAATTGGGAACAATTTTTTTTGTTTTACTTTATAATTTTTGGGGAAAATCGTTCATATGGAGTTCTCTAGCTAGATTTACCTAGCTGAACTCTATTTGACTTTACCAAAACAGATCCTGGCATGGACAATATATAGAAAGCAAAACTTTACACAACCTCTTGAAGAGAACTTGGTCAAGCGCCAGCTTACTAAAACTTAATTTGTGAAATAAATTTCAGCGCTGGCTGCAATGTTTGAATAACGCTTAAGTCCTTCTATATTTAATCTTCACTTGGCAGATGTTTGAAGAAAATATTCAACCAACACTGCACTGGACACTTGACAGAGCACTGTAAGCTAAGATATAATTTTTGTAAAAGTGACGAACTGCATTTTTTTTATGCTGACGGCGTAAAAGCCAGAGCGATCAACTAATTAAGCCAGCAAGGTTTGATAAATTTTACTTATTTTTCTTTTGTTTATTTTANTCACTTGGCAGATGTTTGAAGAAAATATTCAACCAACACTGCACTGGACACTTGACAGAGCACTGTAAGCTAAGATATAATTTTTGTAAAAGTGACGAACTGCATTTTTTTTATGCTGACGGCGTAAAAGCCAGAGCGATCAACTAATTAAGCCAGCAAGGTTTGATAAATTTTGCTTATTTTTCTTTTGTTTATTTTATGTTTGTTATTATTACTTCATAAAAGCCTAGCTCATTAAATAACAAATACTATATGAATCTACATTTCAAACTTTGTGCAAAATTTATAAAAAATCTGCAAAAGTTTTATCTAAATTTTCAAATTTTCCGATTTTTCAGAATTTTTTTTAGTATGCAGTTTAATAGCCCATTAAATTCTAGTACAAAAGAGTGCAAGTTTAAAGTTTTCGAAAAAAATTTTTTTTTTCTGACTGTATCGCACATGTTTTTCTGAAGGATTAGCGCCATAGATCTGGCTAGGGTATTTAGCTAGTTGGCAATTATTTCTTGCTGGACTATCATACCCTTGTGGTTTTGAAATGCACGTGCCAATATTTAACCAAATACATACACATCGCATATATGCTTTCACTTGCACAAATGCAAATATACATGGCACTCGTACGTGTGCGTATGTCAGGCATGCAACATTGTGAATTTTTACTTTGTACACTTTTAGTTTTTTTTTTACTGCATGTACAGCATAATTTTGCTTGCATCCAGCGCACTTGTCGGGTTTTATTTAGCCGCAGCTAAGCCAAATACTGTGGTGAGTGCTTCAAAGTACGTAAATAAATCTAAATCTCCACTAATGAAATTGCTTGACATATTTAAATATACATAAGTGTGCCTTCTTATGAAAAAATATAAAACACACAGAGANGAGTATGCAGTTTAATAGCCCATTAAATTCTAGTACAAAAGAGTGCAAGTTTAAAGTTTTCGAAAAAAAATTTTTTTTCTGACTGTATCGCACATGTTTTTCTGAAGGATTAGCGCCATAGATCTGGCTAGGGTATTTAGCTAGTTGGCAATTATTCCTTGCTGGGCTATCATACCCTTGTGGTTTTGAAATGCACGTGCCAATATTTAACAAAATACATACACATCGCATATATGCTTTCACTTGCGCAAATGCAAATATACATGGCACTCGTACGTGTGCGTATGTCAGGCATGCAACATTGTGAATTTTTACTTTGTACACTTTTAGTATTTTTTTTTTCCTGCATGTACAGCATAATTTTGCTTGCATCCAGCGCACTTGTCGGGTTT
>NW_016180080.1:0-6937 GCF_001687245.7 Rhagoletis zephyria | reverse complement strand
TTGGCAATGGAGGGAAAATAAGTAATGGAAAAATTGCCTACAAACATAGTGACCGCGTGACATTCGCATCAAAATCGATATGGATAGTGAAAGGACTTATCGATAAATTTGGCGAAAATTATAATGAAACCGTAGTTTGGATGAAACGCATGAAAATTAAATAAATATCATTAACGGTATCGAGAAAAGTATCCGACATTTGTATAAAAGTCGTTAGAAATAGCAAACTTAAAATCGCTTAATGTATCGAAAATTAAAGTAAAAAAAATACCAACGAATATGTCGATATTAAATAATACCGACAAATGTACTGATAACAAGTAAGAAAGCCTAAGTTCGGGCAGAGCCGAACATTAAATACCCGGCGCACGTATTAAATATATGTTTTTCGCCTTACCGAAAGCTACGGCTATATGGTAAGCCGGGGCGTATCAATTTTGAGTAAATTAGAGTCCTTAGATTTCGAAATTTTGAAGTTTCAAGCAGTTCTGAAATTTACCGTTATATGAGAAGCGGCCGTTATTTTAGTCCGATTTCAATAATTTTCAACGGTTTGCTTATATGTGGCAAGCACAATAACCACACCGAGTTTGGTACAAATTGGTAGAACGGTTACTGAGATACATATATGTGATCATAAGTGGGCGGTGCCACGCCCATTTTCCAAAANGCTCGGGTATAAAAATATCGGGATACGCATCAGAAAATTTATCGAAATAAGATAAATGTATCGATAAAAATATCGGAATATGCATAAGCAAATTTATCGAAATTTTATAAATGTGCATAAATCCATAAAACATCGCAATAAATTTAACGATAAAAATATCGATTCACTTATCGATAACCGTATGGAAAAAATATTAAGAAATGAGCTGATAACTACGTATAAATATATATCGATAAACAATTCGCTAAATATACAGAAAAATATGCACATGCCGCTCGTGAGAGAGTTTTCATAATTACTAGGAGTGCAAGTTACTGTCGAAATTCGATCGTTTTTCTATTTTTTTATTTTTTTTGATGATTCACTCTTTGATCGTTAAGAACACGTAGTCTGGTCTGGAGTGTTTTTCAACAACTTTTTCAACCGTAAACACTATATTTTAATGAAATAGGAAAAAATTACAAAAATTTAAATACGAAGCAAAAGAAAATGCCAAGACATAAAAACACACCTTACAAAAACATAAACAGAAAAACATTATTTTACCACACTACTTAAGTGAAACTTCCTTCGATTCATTTCTAGTTCATTTCATAATGCAGAAATTACTTTATTCTTGTTCTTAATTTCGTCTTCAAATTCGTATTCTTATTTATCTCCGTCTTCGTCTTCATAGTTGTATTCGTATTCGTATTCATATACGTTTTAGTCTTCGTATTCGTCTTCGCATTAATCTCGGTATTCGACTGCGTATTCGTACTCATTTTTGTATTCGTCATTCGTCTTTGTCTTCGCAATCATTTTCGAATTCGTTATTCGTCTTCGTGTTTGTCTTGGTCTTGGTCTTCGTTCTCGCGTTCGTCTTCGTATTGGTCTCTCTCTCTCTGTTCGTATTCGTCTTTGTGCTCGCCTTCGTTTTCGTATTCAAAAACAGAAATACGAGCAAAATAATGCACTGTTAGCTTATCAAACAAAACTCAAATTGAACAACTTGCAACAGCAATATTTTTTCAATCAATTTTTGAAACCATAACAACTTTTTCAATGGTGTTTTTGCTTTTAAAATCGGTCCAGTACAACCACCAGACGAAGAAAGACAAAATTTATGTTACGCTTTTGTACTCTTAAATGTCAAAAAAGGTAAACCAAATTTTATATTTTACAGCAAGGTGTAAACAAAAATTACGATTCATGGCGCACCATGAATGAAAAAAAAAATATCAAAATTGCAACCTTGCTGCTGCTGCCTATTCAATGTGCATGGTCTTCTACCGAATTAAGACGCGAAAGAAGCTTTTTAAAGCTTTCTCTAGAGCTTTATATGAGAGCGAAAAATCGATCGCTGGTCGTCACCCATGATGCAATAATACAAGGTGGTATCAGTTGTGACAGCTCGATTGGACACTGCCTTAGCTCAGTAGAATGAGAAGAAAAACGGGAAGAAATGAATCTCCGTATGGGGGGAAAATATAAAATTTCACATTTTTTCCTAAACAAAATTTGCTTTTTTATAGTATATTCGTTATGAAATTAAATAAAATAAGATAAAATACCTTTTTAAGAAAACAAAGTGTGTATACTGAGAAAAAATTAAAAACGTTAAACTTTATTAATGGGCAACGAATAGTTAAAGTAGTAACACTGTTTCACGTAAGGCAGTCAATATGGCGGAATTAGAGCGAGAACCAACTCGTATTATTGCATCATGGTCGTCACCTGCTTACGCTTTTGGAACAAGGCAATTTATGTCCTCACTATTCTCGGAGGGCTACGTTTAACGTTAGCGTTCCCTGACTCGTTAGAAATACATTTTGTGCCACCACAGGCGTTTCGAGTCAGTTGGTTGTGAGCTGACCTAGCCTAGTCAGACTCATTACAATCTAAGGATGGTTTAACTAAACAGAAAAGCAGTATCTATGTTCAACGATGTGGATTTGGATTTCAGTTGTTGATGAAACAATTTTAATAATCTCATAGCATCTTGAAAGACAATCGCCGTTCGGCGTTGACGTAAATCTGCTGGTCTTATCCCTTGGTATGACAACATCAAATCGGAGGAGAAGCTCGGCTAAAGACTTACATATTTGGTAATCTTTTATCGCTTGCCTGTTTTACGTAACTACTCTGGAGTAAAGCTGTCAAAAGTTTTTTCTCTGCATTTCTTTTATTTTAGCAATATAAGAGAAATTGGTGTATGAAAAATTATCATCCATATCTTCAACGGGTTTTATATTAGAACGATTGTTTTAAATTCTACAAAAAGGGAAGCCTATACCCAGAAAGTGTTTTTCATACAAATTTTTCCGTTTCAAATTTTTGAGGCTTTTGAGATTCTAGATGCCTTTTTCAGAATCAGGGAATGCGGCGTTTGTTTTTTTAGAAAGCAATTTCTCAATTGCATCTACTGCTCAGCCTTAATGCTTTTCCTAACTTTCCAAGAGCTCCAATAAAGTGGTTGCTGGAAATATTTTTACTTTATTTTATTGCTTTTATTTTGAGTTTTTTCGGTTAATAAATGCTCTCTTTCTTCGAACTGCTTCTCAAATGAAAACAATAATTTTAGTATATTTAATGTTAGCATCCCTAACATATTAAAATTATTTTCCAAAACAATTTAGGCTTTTACTATATGCACAGCGCAAATGGCCTAATTAATGTTGACTATTCAGTTACAAAGAAATCTTTTATTACCTCAGCTTGAAAACACTTTCAAATACAATTACTGTATTGCAACAAATTACTGGGTTTTCCAACGAACTACAGCCAAATAGCCAGCAATTGACTGGGCATTGAGCAGCAGCGCGCAAGCCGACGATTCAACCATCCCAGTGAGTATAGAGGTGGTGCCACAGTTATGTTTAATATGCATCCTGTAGCATGCCACATTTATGAGCATTTCTTCAGCTCGCTTGGCTGTTACTTTTTCAGAGGCTTTAATTTAATAAACCATAAAATTGACGCGACAAATGTGTGAGACGTGCGCTATTTATGCATGCAAACGTGATTGCTGGAGTAGGCGCGCGACCGCTGGAGCTATGCCTTGCGGAGAGGTGTATCTAGCAATGCTACATTTCCGAGAAATGCGCTTAAATATAGCACGGACATTGCTTTAATAGTTTTGAATGTTGAATTTTAATTTTGTCTCAATTTAGCCTCCATGGAATGTAATTTTCAATAGGCGATTTTTGATTTTTTTAATCCAAAATTCGATAAAATTAAATACAAAAAAAAATTACAGAATGAATATTCAGGAAAATTTGTGAATAAAATGATTGCTGCGCGCGCAAAATCGCCGCTTAGCCAAAAGCGGATGAGCGCATTTTGTTGTGAATGAATGAATTTATTTTATAAGTAAATCATTTTTCGCAACCTTGCTTGACGCTCTATGTTTTCTGCATAAATTTTCAATGTTGGTGTTACCATTTTTGTAAATAACTTTTTTTTCTTCGAGCGCGCTATATTACGCTGCGTTTAAACTTCAATGCGCGTCGGCAATGCCAAACGCCCTGACTTGGCTGGTAGCGCTGATTTGCTTTTAGTTTGCTTTTTGATGCGCATGCAATGTATTTGTTGTGCAGTGCTGCCCATTGTCAGTGTTAGTGTTTTTATTGTATTTATTAAATTATACAATTAAATATTCATAAAGCGTTTTGGCTTAACAAAAAAGTCAGCGAAGAGAAATATTAATTCAGTTACAAAAAAGTACAAGCTGAAGTTGGGCTCAAGCGCACACTCGAAAACAGGCACCACAGACACACACACACACGTTTTTTGTCAGCTCCAACTAGCTATTGAAGTTATTTTTGTTGTGCGCTTTTACCCGTTTATTCATACATGATTGTTGCCTTTGCCCGCTGCTTGCCTGATGAGACATCATAAACTTGTCACCTTGCCTTTGTTGGCGTGTAAATATTGTGAAATTAAAAAAAAAAAAAAAGTGAAGGAGAAGTGGTAAAAAATAAGTATATGCTTTGTGTATACTCATAGCTAGCAGGTGGCACGTCTGGCGAGCTACCAACAACAGCTGACGGAGTCTGAATGATGATGGGCATGCGATGCGTTTGTGAGTGTGTAGCGTGCTTTATGAGCTTTTGTGATTTTTTTGTTAATATTACAATATTAATCGCTTATCATTTGACAGCGTATGGGCGTGGTTGTATCTATTGNACCGTCACTATTTAAGAGACAATATAACCCACAAAACAGAACTGGTGGTTTATTTTTTGTAGATGTGTGCTCTTCTCAGTGGGAAAGGGTTATTTGCATATCTTTTTCCGTTGCTGTTGGATACGGACACTTATCGCTGGAAGAGGAAAAATAAGTGTTAGAGCGCGGTACCCACGAACGTGTACGCAGGGTACCGTATAATTGCGTAGAAACATATCAAATTTGCAAATCGATAACAAAATCGATACCCAAATCGATAACAATATCGATAACAAAATTGATAAAATTATCGATTAAAATATCGATAATGAAATCGATACCCAAATCGATAAGAAAATCGATACCCAAATCGATAACAAACTCGATAAAAGTAACGATAACAAAGTCGATAACATTATCGATTAAAATATCGATACCCAAGTCGATAGCAAACTCGATAAAAATATCGACTATTATATCGATAAGTCCCGAGAATACCAAAAGTCCGGAAATAGTTCCCAAGTTGAGTCTCCGTGACTATCATTTTCTTTATAATTACTTTTATTTTAATCTTTCTTTCTTTATCTTCATCTTTACTCGTCCTTATCTTTTTCTTAATATTTATCTTTATCATCTTTATGTTTATCATTTTCTACATCTACATATTTCCCTTCACCTTTATATTACTTATATTAGTCAAATTTGGAAATTTACCTTAATCTTAATTTTTGCATTTATCTTTACGCATCTTTGTTTTTGTTTTTATTTTTACCTTTGCCTTTATCCTCTCTTTGTCAATAAAATAAAATAACTTATTTTCGGTGTATCATATTAAGAATGTACACGCTCTCTTCTTTGTCGTAAATGTTTGCACATCTGTATATACATAGTTCCAATTGGGTGAGATACGATCCTCGTTTGAGGCCAATGTGGAACTTTCTATGGCTAACTCAGCAGCAGCTTCGTCTCGGGCAATATTGCGATTAACAGGGACCCAAACCAAAGCTAGATTGAGTTGACCACTTACTGCATTTAAAAGAGTCCTGCACTACCTAATCTATTTCGACTTTGTTTTAAAATACATCAACACCTGAATGGCTCGCCGTGACGTAAACCACTATGTTCTAAAAGACGACAGTCTTCTGCCTGGAAGACACTTACGAAACCAGGCAGTTCGATTGATCCTCTTAACTACATTATTCGGGGAAAAGGCCTGCTCCAACTCAGCGTTTCATATGGAGGCCATCGGAGTACAGACTAGTCGGGTTCTCGATGGGAGAATGAAACCGAAAGATGGTGTGTGTAATCGGTAGCTAGTCTCATCTTGGGCAGCTATGAAAATATGGATAGTAAGCCCTGAGGAGGACAACGAAAACTAGCCCAGCTTGTGGAGTGATAATACAAAAAAAAAACTTGGTTTTTAAAAGATGAGAACTCACTCATAATCAAATCAATCTTGGTGTCAAAAGTTACTTACTAAATAATGTGTATAACACTCGTATTTCTTACAACTAAATAAATTTAATTGATGTCTTCATTTTTTATTTTATAGCTTACTTTAAACCTGTGCTACAAAGTGATTAGCCGATATTTCCTGAAAGAAACCGAGCAACGAAAGGCAATGCAATGAATGAACTGCTAATAAAACAAGAGATGTACATGGAAAAGAGGCTGAGATGAAGGGGGTATAAATTGCCTCTTGAATGAACTCAGTGTTCCTGAAAAGTATTCCAAAGAAGGTGGCTATAAACAAACAGTTGTCAAAGACAAAAAAACTAAAAAAAAATGGGCGGCAGTATCGGAATGAATACCTAGATTTCTAAATCAACCAAAAACAAATGAAATGAAAAGAAAAAATATCCAGTTCCAGCAACATCTAACTTCTTAAAGCTTTTCACAACATAAAATTACCGATAATTCCTACTCCAAGAGCAAAAGCCACGAAATGAGCTCATTTAAAGCTTTAATTTTGGCGATTTACTTTTTCGTTTTGCCTTTTTTCGCCACCACTATTACTTAGCATTGGCGGCCCAACGTCTGCCAGCCATTTTTCTATAAATATGCTATATATTTTTTTTTATATTTGTTTAACACATTAAATAAATTTGAAATACCAACACA
>NW_016180079.1:0-6938 GCF_001687245.7 Rhagoletis zephyria | reverse complement strand
CATAAGTGGCACACAATATCACTATGAAATGGCGTGCTATAGATATGACTGATACTGTAGGTATGCACATACCAACGCGAAGTCAAATGAGCGTCCTTCCAATCTTTTGANCTTGTATCGGGTTTGTCTGAGAATGAACTATATTTTGATTGAAAATTCTTAAAAATTAATAAATAAACATAAGTGGCACANGAATTTGAAAATTTGTTGCACTTTTTTGTAGCTTTCTACAAATTATTAAGCTTGGGCTTGTATCGGGTTTGTCTGAGAATGAACTATATTTTGATTGAAAATTCTTAAAAATTAATAAATAAACATAAGTGGCACACAATATCACTATGAAATGGCGTGCTATAGATATGACTGATACTGTAGGTATGCACATACCAACGCGAAGTCAAATGAGCGTCCTTCCAATCTTTTGATCTATCATAATTCATAATAGGCAATTTACGCATTCTGCCTCCCACACAAAATCACATGCACAGGTGTACATGTACTCGTATCTATGTATGCACTTCCAATGACACATACCGTTGCAAGCTTTTTCCGGCCGAGCGAAGGAGCCGGAACTACCTCAGTCATAATTTGAGAGCTCTTGCGTCGTTACGAAAAATTTGACTCTGTGCGCGACCGGTTTAAATCATTGAAAAAGTGGTAAAAATTAGTGAAATTTATTTAAATTAATGTTATTTCAATAGCTTATATGCTAATGCATGTGTGTAAAGTGAAATTGAAAGTGTAAAATATTAAAATGAGTGAAAGAAGAGTATTTGAAAATATTTGGCAAATCTCTGCCAAGTGCATGGTATGAAAAAATGGCAGCAGTCATTATGTGCTTTGTTGTTGCAAGGCTTGCGCCGCAGTAGCAGCGCGCCATTTGGCGGCAAATGCTGCAAAAGCTCCTATATTTCGCCTGTGAAAGCTTGGAAGTTTTGTTGTTTGTGTTTTTTCATGTTTCCTGTTTGCAAAAAGCATTAGTGATGTGTTGTGCTTAATTCGCCTTTTGCACTGACATCATGATGCGTATAACAAAGTGTCTGTATGTGCCAACTGCAGTTTTGAAACGAAAAATGTATTACGCATTCAACTGTTTTGGGTTTAAAGGTGAGTGTCGCTTAAACATACTTATGAACATACATTTAATTACATACACTTGTGATCAGCTAATTAAGTCAGCAACATTTTGATAAATTTTGGCTATTTTGCTTTCGTTTATTTAATGTTTATTATTTTCCCACAAAAGTATAGCTCATTATATAACAAAAACCATATAAATTCAGATTCCAAATTCAGCTAAATTTTCAACTTTTTATTCAGATTTTGTAGAAATAAATTCGAATTTTTTTTTGTATGAAAAAAATGCGTCATGAAATCAGAAAAAAAATTATTACAAATCAACACGATTTTTTAGCAACTTAAAACTTGCACTTAACTACCCTAGAATTTAATGGGCTATTAAACTGCATACTCTAAAAAATCTGAATAAAAAGTTGAAAATCTAGCTGAAACTTTGAAGATTTTTCATAATTTTTGCACAAAGTTTGAAATCTGGATTTATGTGGTGTTTTTTAAATAATGAGCTAGACTTTTATGGAAAAATAATAAACATTAAATGAACAAAAGAAAAATAGCAAAAAAAAATGTTGCTGGCTTAATTAGCTGATCACAAGTGTACACACATTTTTAATTTAATTTATAGATGAACGAATTTTTGATTAACGTTTGACAAATGTGCATACATATTTATGAATGTACATACAAATCGTAGTTTAAAGTACAAAACCGCGTATCAACAAAATGCAAAACCGCATATCAAGATAATGCAATGAGGTTGCATAAATTATTTTCCGGAATGTAAAAACACTTATATTTAAAAACGGTTCTCTTTTTTATAAATCAATNTTTAATTTAATTTATAGATGAACGAATTTTTGATTAACGTTTGACAAATGTGCATACATATTTATGAATGTACATACAAATCGTAGTTTAAAGTACAAAACCGCGTATCAACAAAATGCAAAACCGCATATCAAGATAATGCAATGAGGTTGCATAAATTATTTTCCGGAATGTAAAAACACTTATATTTAAAAACGGTTCTCTTTTTTATAAATCAATCACATTTCTGGCTACTATATTTCAGGACAAATTGATAAGGATTGTGCCAAGAGCTTGTGGGAGCAAATCAGAAATAGTCCTCCAGCTCAAAACTTTACTAACAATTTTGTCACTAAACCAGTCGGGTTGGTCTTGTGAAAGATTTGTGTTTCAAAATTAATAGTGACCTGTCAGCAATTTCGCAGTGGGCTCGTGATAATTGTCTTTGTCTAAATGCTACCAAGTCATATGTGTTGCCAATTAGTAATAGTGTAGTACATGTGGAAGATATTCCAGAACTGTTTGTTGGTAATAGTGCCTTCGTTGTCATTTACTCCTTTGGAGACAAGAATAAAGTTATTTATTCAACTCATTGTGCCGCAAATAACGTACTCTGAGCTTGTTTATAGCAAACTTGATTCCATTTCGTCCCATAAAATAGAAGTTGCGTTTAATAATGTTACGCGTTACGTCTATGGCCTAAGAAGATATTACCACATCTTTTCATGGAAAGAAATTGTATATTTATATTCAAGCTAATAAAATTCCAAACCCCATACGAGAAGTTAAAATTAACAAGGTCAAGCAGGCATCATAATCTGCAGCCGGATTCCAGCAGTGGAATTCTGACAATCGCTACGCTAAATTTCCATCGCCAAAATTCTCTAAATAAAAGCACGCGATAAGGAAAAGTAACAGATGCAATGTGTAATCAACCAAAGCTGGCAGTTTGAGAGGCCAGTGTTGGGAAATGAAATTTTCCTTCAATACGAAATCTATACAAAAACTTTACTTTTCGACTATAAGTTGTATCAACTTTTTAATTTGCTCATATATTTTCTTAGTACATTCCCTTCAAGACCAATGATTCATGATGAGTATTCATGAGAAAGTTTTCTTGTTCATGTACATACATTTACGTATTTTACACTTTTACAAATTGATAAAAACGACAACTTTTAATTTCTAATGTTTAGCAGTAAGTTTTAATTTTAATTTTAGTTAATTAACTAACTTTTTTAATAATTTTAACTGATGATTGGTTTAGTATTAAGTATTTTAAATAAATATATATTGTCGTTTAAAGAATAAAATCGCGTATCAACAAAATGCAAAACCGCGTATGTGAGGCTCCATAATTTTATTTTCTAGAGAGTAATATTCAATATTTCAGCATATTTCAAAATGGTTCTCTTTTTTTTATAACGCAATCGCATTTCTGGCAAGTATATTTCAGGTCGAATGGATAAGGATTGACCCAAGAACTTGTGTGAGCAAATCCAATTTTTGGCAGCAAATGTCAGTTACGCAGTTTTGCAGAATGATGATACGCGGTTCTGTACTTTAAACTACGAAATATATATAAATATTATAGGTATTCATAGAAACGCGTAAATGCCTCGTAACCGCGAAAACGTCGAAAATAACCCTATTTTCTATACAAAATTAAGTAAGTTTACGAGGTTTACATGGTTACCTCATTTGCGCGTTACGAGGCATTTGCGCGTTTTTTACTATTTTGCTATCTAATATTATGGGTATTCATGGAAACGCGTAAATGCCTCGTAACCTCGTAAACCTCGTAAATAACCATATTTTCTATACAAAATTAAGTAAGTTTACGAGGTTTACATGGTTACCTCATTTGCGCGTTACGAAGCATTTGCGCGTTTTTTTTTTACTATTTTGCTATCTAATATATATCAGTTGCTTATTGGTCTTTGTATATACATATATATATTTTTTTTCAAAGTCTTCAAAATCTCTAAAACTGAGTTACGCTTAAAATACGATTGTATGCCGATTGACGTTTGGCTACACGAAAAGGACATCGTGTCATCATTCGAAACACAATAAAGCCACACAATGATAGAATTAGCCAAAACAAGTATAGAAATAGGTAAATAAAACGGCTGGGCTGCCAGAGAACTGTGTATCTAAGTTGGTAATTTTCTACAATTAAATTTTCATTATTAAAAAATCGTCTGCAAACCGTTATTAAGTTACCTAACACAGCATATCCTAGTCCCATCTTCGTTTTGCCCATGCGATACGAAGCTGTTGGCACCATAATCTCCAAGTACTGATGCTCTCTTTCTTTTAGGCCACGCAAATCAAAGTGTCGTACCGTCGACTCATAGAAATTCACTACGTGAGTCGATGGATGTATGAAAATCCTGGATTCATGCCAGTGTCCAGAAAATATGACATGTGGGTCTAATTCGCTGAGCACTGAACGCAAAAGTGGCCCACCTCCAATAAGAATTGGAGCATGGGATATTCCAACGCGCAGCCGTTGTTTGTTGTGCTCACGATCTGGATTCGTAAAGTCGAGCATCATTCGGTTGATTTTGAAGAAACGTAACATATTTTCGTAATCGAAGAGATCCTCACTTTGAAAAGCTTCTTCGAAACGATGCACGTTCGAATTTGATATATATTCACCATCTTCGCCGCCAATGTCATTATCCCCCGGCACATGAATGCGCTGCGCATATGGAGATATTAATTTAAACTATATACATACATATTTACATTTGTTGAGGTTTAATTTCTAAAACTTCAAATAAGAACTCACTTTTACATCTGTGTGTGTGTTAAAAATGCGATGAAAACGTCTTACATAGGCATCGAAGTCTTGCTGTGTGGCAATACTACCCTCGTCCAACAGATCACCCAAAAAACAAATGATATGTGGCTGAGTGAAGTGTAGCGATCGCTCGAAAGTCTTGCGCAAATATCTGTAACAAATATGACGACATAAAGAACCATTTTTATTATTCGATACGAAAAACTGAAACACAACTATCCGGTTAATTAAATTTTGTTTCACAATTTTTGACTGAAAAATTAAAATTCGGGATTTAACGCGATCTGTGTTGTGCTGGCTTAATTTCTATAAGGCTCGATAAGGTTTAGAACTTTAAGTTTCTGCTTACCTATCTGCATCATAACGGGATATCGGGCTCCAAAAGCCTTTTTCGTAAGAATTGCCAATCAGCTGTGGATCAGCCACAAATAATATACGCGTACAGTTGTCTGTTCAAATAATAAGAACATATACAGACAAATAAATAAACATTAGATGCCTTATTTTCTCCATACAAAGTATTTCAGATCCTCCCCCGGGCAGCAGAATATGAAAATAGTACGCTTAGAACTTAACAAAATGAAAAAAATAACCACTACTGCAAACACTTCAACAAATTTTAAAGTATGTCAGACCTGATTGTACTCAACGTGGCTTTACTTAAACCTGGTTTACTAGCGCAAATATAAATCAATTCTAAATCTGTTAGCTGTTTTAAAAACTACGTGAAATTAGCTACAATCTAAAATTTTAATTTTAGAAAAATTACTATCTGGAAACCCCTAAGAAATAAATTTAAAAATTCATGAAAACTAATACCATAGTCATTTTAGGCCGCGTGTGCAAGTTTCTGGTTGGTTGTTTGCAATAACTAAGTACGCCATTCGCTTTAGCGGCATATTTGTCATGGAGTTGGATATATTTTTTTCTTTCTTGTGCAAGATGAATGTTTTTTAATATGAGGACCTAAACCTACCGCAAAACACTCTTATAAATCACATATTTCGGAGTAGCTCATCCAGTTTTTGCGATAATGATTTTTTTTCTTTTTGTTACGTTCTTAGCTTCCTATTTTCATAATCTGCTGTCGGAAGGATGATCTGAAATACTTTATCAAAATAAGGCATCTAATATACATATGCACATATCGTTACCTTAATAAAGCCCCTTTCTAATCTTTTTGTTATCAAGCCTTATTAAGGTAACGATATACACTAGCTGGCATAGCGCGCTAATATTTGTAAAACTATACATTTACCATATTCACAATCAATTTGTTGCCAAGCAGTCTGACTGATGTAGTATATAATAAATTCGTTGAAGAAGGCTAGCAGTAGTGTTAATGATATGAATCCACGCAATACTAATCTAAAATATAAAGGCTCTTTAAAAATATATTTTTGTTGCAATAACGCATGTACATACCTATTAATCAGGCGCAGTGATGCCATTACTTACATCTGCTTTTTAAGCAATATTGATATTATTTTCAATATAGTTCGATATGCATACACTAACGATTACGTAGACTTCAGCTATTCAATTTTGCGGAAATCTAAATGATTTAAACAAAATACAGTAAATAGGTTTTGAAATTATGTATATATATGTAGTAAATAAACACCTGATAAGTTAAGCAGAACTGCGTGAAATACTTCTGCTTGCACGAAATTCGTATCTTGGTTTACTGCTGCAATTATCGATGAAATACGAGTATATTTTGCCGGCACAGCCATCGTACCTAAATGAGTAACACCAAAAACCAATCGCACCTACCCCATTTGCTATCATATACAACATTTTTACCCACGACGCGTCACTACTTTCATAATTTAATTAAAGAACATTGCGCTGTATTTGGTATGTGTGCAAATAATTATGCTTTTATTGTATTGTATTGTCTTGGGNTTTTGTGGTGCTCTCCATTGTTGTTTCCCTCTCCGTCTTTTGGTGATCCGTTGGCATGAAGAAATGAGGCCAGACGTTCTTATGCTATATGTAATCAGCTTTATCAATGCTGTTTTGTTAATGGTGTTCGTAAATAGCATCCAATTGTTGCCAGCTTGTACAGAAATTGCGGTTCCGGATGGAAGAAAACTTATACTTTTATTTTGAGGTGGCAGCTCTCAGACCGTCTTCACACATTCCATTTCAAGTGGATATGCTTTCTGGTTATTTTTTACAAGTAGCAGTCATCAGCCGTCATCGATTCGCCAACAGTTAGCGAGTGGCGAAACGAACGAAC
>NW_016180078.1:0-6938 GCF_001687245.7 Rhagoletis zephyria | reverse complement strand
GTTATAAATGTCACGCAAAGCTACAAAGTTTTATCTGGCATCAGCTTATGTGCTTAATTCTGAGAATGTGATGACCAGTAGCAGTTGCAACTGTAGTAACTGTTTTTATTATTACTGTTGCTCTGTGGTCACCTTGTTTAGTCTACCGCCAGCATATGTGCTTAAACTGCAACATTGCAGTTAGTGAGGAAGCAAAGCTAAATTATTGTGATGCTTACAGTGGAATGCGATTTGCGTGGGAGTCATGTGTTAACTTATAGTCACGATCCAGGGCGATCTGGAGTAGCTACAGATTTGGGATATATCTAAAATAAAGTGCAAGCTCCATAGGTTATCAAAAATTTTCGGATTTTAAATAGGTGAGGCAGGTGACAAAATATAAGCGTTTAAACATTTTCTTGACTCATTCTCAACGCTTCTATATTTAATTCCTCAGTCATACGACTTAGTTAGGGCGATCTGAAGCAGTTAAAGAATTAGGTTATTCATCAAATTAAAGTGCAAGCTGCAGTTGCAGTTTACCGTATTTGTCACAAAAGTAAAACGTGGTAGGAAAGTCGATAGTGAGCAGTTTATTCCAATTTTCCGTGGAATTGCGATTCGGATTCGTGTTATTTAAAGTTTTGAAATATATTTCGCGAAAGTAAAAAATAAAAATAGCTGAGATCACTTTCTTAATTAAATACCTATGATATCACTGAAAATTTTATAGGACTCTGGATGACGGAAACTTAAAAATTTTCTTGGGTTATCAGGTATCTAGCAATACAAGATTCATTGCTGTCTGTCTAAATACTGAAGTATATTCATGAATATCACGTTTTATTTTTTACTTAATGTCTGCAAATATTTCTTTAGTGCATTCATCCGAATTTCGGGAGTTATTACTAGTTTTAATAATTAAGAAACATTCTTTCGATCAGTTCTAAGTTCGATGTTTCTAAGTTACAAAAATTATCAGGCAATAAAATTTGTCTTAATCACTCATTGACTGGCAGCTTTCTGTTCCCAATTTCCGTTAAAATTTTCAAATAGGTGGCAACTCTCCTCAAAAGTATTTTCAGCAGTTATCTTTCTTAAACCTATTTAATTTTGAATCCACATGGCAAATTTGCCATCAGGAGTTGCGATAGATAGTTAAAACAATTTTGTTCGCAACGTTGCCAGTTTGGCAACATCTATCAATCGAAATGATTTTTAAAAGATATAATTTCTAAACTACATTTAGGACTGTTGCCATCTGTTTAAAAAGTCAAATTCGAGTTGAATTAGGGGAATTAGGTAACTGCAACATGTATCACAATATGAATGTTAGTCGAAAGATGTTTAAGAAGGTTGTTTGAAAAGTCGAATTTGATTTAATTATACAAAAGTTAAATGAAATATGTATTGAAATATGGATGTCAAATGAAAAAGAAACAAGAAATCTTTGGTTTGAGCATTTAAGGTATTTTGAGGCTTGAAAGAGTTGCCAAATATTTAAAAATTAAAGTAAACTTATAACAAAAAAATGTATAAAATTTTGCATTTGCTTTTTGACATACACTAGGCGACAAATGAAAGTGTACACCTGTAATATAAACCATATAAATCAAAGACTCACTTTTTATATAAAATTCGCGTAAATTCAAAAAACTTGCATCAAAATTTTCAAATGTCAGAATTTCTAGAAAATTTTAGTCTAACTGCTTTTGGTTTTTTTTTTTAAATAACAAGTGGAATTTACAAAAACTGGCGTTGATTTTTTGAAATTTTGTTGCTAACGGTCTCCCGAATTTTATTTAACAAGAAATTTATGCTTATATGAATAAAAGAAAAAATCTGTTGCATTTATTTAGACTATAGTTGAAAGGGCTAGAAAAATGCATACTAAAAAATTTTCTAGAAATCCTGAATAAAAAGTTAAAAATTTTGATGTACATTTTTTCAATTTTTGTGAACTTTATATAAAATGTGAAACTTTGATTTTTACGGTTTATATTATAGAACGAACTATATTTTCATAAGTAATTAATGCAAAAGATTTTTCATGAAAATAATTTTGAATATTATATTAGAAAAAGTTGCACACTTTCATTTGTCGCCTAGTGTATGTACATGTACTGAAAATTCATATACTTTTGTAAGCAACTAAATTTTCTATTGACTAAGAAAACTTACATATCGGGTCACAAGAAAAGTAAAGTTGCCAGTGGCAGTTTTAGTTAAAAGTCGCCATTTTAAGGGTATATGGAAAATTCTGAACATGCAAATTTTTTCCTCATGGTCTGTTCGAATAAAATTTTCCCCGCTTATAAACCCCCATCTACGTGTAGTGTAGTGCATAAGATATTCATAATTTCTCAAATTACTAATTTGTTATTGATTTATTTTTAACCGACTTCCAAAGCAGGAGGAGGTTCTCAGTTCGTCGGGATATTTGTTTTTTATGTGTATTACGGCATAACTTTGGACCACGTCAACCGATTTCGGTTTTTTGCACCATACTAATCTGGTATATAAATGATATATTTAGGTATATATATATATATATATATATATATTTCATGATCCAATGATCGGAATTAAGCCAGATTAGTATGGGATCACCTCTGAGACACTAACATTCCGATGCAAAAATAATTATATATATATGTATATATTTATATGAGAATTGAAGCGGTTTTGATTTTTGCTTAAAAATTACTTGTTACTATGTATACCATTTTTCACGCTTACTTGTTTTATATCTAAAACATATTCAAGGGCGAATTACTTTGCGCATCTTCAAGAAACAATAAGGTACTTCTATTGGCCACTGAACGGTACCAGCAAGTAATTACTATGAATCAAACTTGAACTTGTTATTATAACTACTCGTATTGTTAAATTTTTTTCATACAGGTAACTATAGTTGAATGAAGTAAAGCGATAAAGTTCGGATTGCGGTTGTTAATTACCAGTAGCAATTATTTATCGCACAAAAAAGAAGCAATATTCATATCACCGCATTTATGCCAGTTCACCGCCTTATTTGAATGCGAATATCCAATCGCAAGTGACCTTCACACTCAGTTCATTTAATGATGATGGTACTTTCGCCTAGCATCTCACTAATGATAACAAACAATGCATTCAGGGAGCTTCCAAATACACATAAAACGGAATGTTATTATACAACTGCCACAAGTTGCACAGAAGTGTAAGACAGTTGGTCAAAATCATTAATGAGTTTCGCACGCCAACGACACGACATAAACAAATTTAATGAATTTATCTATGAACTTAGCTTGTGCAGGAGCGGGAGTAAGTGCGACTTAATATTTATGTACATATATTCCATATATGTAAATTATCAACGACTTGATGATGAGCTTAACGAACTTCGGTAATTTGCAAACCCCCTTAACTTATGACAATACATACCTTTAAACCCCTCATAACATAAATATGGGAGGCATACAAATAATGTGTATGACCATTTTTAATTTTTGACAAAACGCCCTTTGTGAATGTATGCGCACTGTGCATATCAGTGTTGCCGCGAACCATTTTTAGTGGTAGCCAAATTCATTTGAAAACAGGGCTAAAAAAGAGCTAAAAAAAGTCGTTGTGGCTAAAAATTTTAGCTAAAATTTTTTACTTACATGTACATATTTATATAAGTATACACGCAAACATTTTCAGTAAGTAATGGTATAGAAAAACAATGAACTCTGAAAAAAGCTAATATTTTATCCAACCAAAAACCTTTTTGTATTAAAGGTGAAATATACAACACCAGCTTGTTGGCTCCATCAAGTTATTGTTCCATCAGGCTCAAAGCATATAACTTACCAGCATGCTGGTACAATATACATTCCTTTACAAATGAGGTCGAGGAAAGATCGAAATGATTGGAGCCGAAATTTCATAATTTTTCTACCACTTTGTTAAACATTGTTTTTTTTTTTTTTAATTCACAACTGCAATATCGGGAACTTAACCTTCCACAAACACGGCTTTGACTCATATAGTGCAAGAAATTTCCGCCGAAATACCTTTTACTTACACACACCGTGTATGTTACACCGTCAATCGACTTGATGTGCCATTTAACAAATTAAGCATATTAAAGTAAACTTATCTATTTTAAACTATAGTTAAATCGTTAATAGATAAGTTAACGGCCCTACCACTTTTACAGTATGTACATATGTATAAAAACGTAAGGAACAAAAATACATATATATATATACATATCAGTCTTTCTTAGTTTAAAAATTCATGCCTTACATAAATGAAAAAAAGTGAGATCAAATTAAGCATATACAACTTTTTCATGCCAAGTATGAATAAATTCTCCAAAGGGCTAAAAAAAGGCTAGGGGCAATTTTAAATTTACGTGGCCAAAAAAAGTATGTGGTAGCTATATATAGCCACCAAAGGGCTATAACGGCAACACTAGTGCATATCCCTGCAGGGAAAACATGAACTAGTGAAACAAATCTCTAATTCCGGACCAGTCCGATAATAACTAGATCTCCACCATTTTGAAATCAGCGAAATGCGGTTCTTAAAAAAATATTTTATATCACTTTTTAAAACTACATATCGCTAGCTAAGAGGGAAAAGTTGCTGCTAAGTCCACTTCTTCTAAAAATAATATTTTTATGCCAGAAGACAGTAAACTTTTAAAGGGGTCGTTTTTCAAAAGATTGAACTACCTTTTTTATTTCTAATATTTCTTTCAGTGTTACACAAATTTGCTAAGCTTAAAATAGTCACAACGAGTCCCAAAGAATAAACAAATACATTTCTATATCCAAGGTGACGAATTTAGAGCTGGCTTGGACCTAGAGAAAAAGGGATGCGGAACGAACTAGATCTTATCTGTCGAAATTAGAACTAGTTCGGAAATATCGAAAAAGATATGCAACGGGGGGCTTGTTCACTTTACATATATATGTGAGTGGCAGGTTTTTCGATCAAATATCCTTTTTATCTTCACTTCACAGATGATTTTTCATAAATTAGTAATATAAAACAAAAATTTGTGCTACAATTTTAACATCTTGGGACCTTCTGGGATCTAAACAATAATAGCGAGCACCACTACAAACTCAGCTAGAGCCAAATGTATGTAAGCTTACATTTCTTACAATCATGATACTTTTTAGGTGTGTCGATTTTAGAACTGGGTCGGAACTAGAGAATTTAGGACTGGTTCGGAACTATCGAAAAAGGGATGCAGCGGGGGCAATTGGAACTTCGTAGGACATCGCAATGTTAAATTACCCAGAAGATAATTTAGGTAGACCTTCTCAGGTGAAGCCATCCTAAGAGGCCTACCCAAGAAGGGCTGAAAAAGTACTTCCTTGCATGCCTTCTAGAAGGGCTTATCCATTTGCAATTTACGCGAATGCATAAATTTATATTATTTAACATTAAAAATGAATTCCAATAAAAGTTTTAAGTTACAATAACATATATTTGATTTAAACTTTAAGCAAATAATTCAAATATGAATGATTTTTATAAATTAAAGAAGCAGCTTTAAAGAACTCCTCCAAAAGGCCTTCCCTTCTACGTCCTATAACAGCCCTTCTGGAAGGCCTTTCATGGGTAGCGAAAGAGGAAGCCCTTCAATTTGTGCCACTACATACAAAAAAGAAAGGAGAAAGGAATGTAGAGTGGAAGAGTGTAGAGTTGATTCTCAGGAAGGCCTTTCGGAAGGGCTTTTAACTCCTGAAATTATTTACTGGGTAGCTAGTTGCTAGCATGCAAATGAGAATTAACGCGCACTAGTCATGGTTCCAAATTTTATAGTAAAGAACCAGTTCGGAACTAGTGCTCTTCTTGATAGGGTTCTAATTAAATGGATGAAACCTACGTATGCACTAGGAATGTTAATCCCGGAATCCCGGACTTTTTAAGGTCCCGAAAATCCCGGGATTCTTTGCAAGTAATCCCGAGATTTTCGAGATTTGTAATTTGCACTGATAATAATGCAACTGAATAATAGAAACTCCTTTTCTTGACCAGTATTGGCTATATTTCTTTTTTATTTAATAATTAATATTTTTTTATAGATGTCTAGCTCGTTGTACATATAACCCCGCGCGATAGTAAATTTTAAACACAAATATCAATATATTCGCGAAACCATGGGCCAAATATAGTAAAATTGCGTTTTTAGTTTTTCACTCTGAAGTCAGTAATTCAAAAATGATTTAAAAAAATCAGAGAAATGTGCTTAGAGAAGAAGTATGGGTATAAAATTAAAGAGGGAATCCTGTAGAATTTAAACATATTCAAGTTTCTAGTGCAGAAGGGCTGGTAAATATTGAAAATGTCATTTTAAAATTTTATCCTTTTAATTTCGCAATACTTGGTCGAATTTCGTTCTTCTAACTTTGTCAGCTTAAAAAGTACCTATTCGTCCTGGTGAATCAAAAAATTTATTTTTTTTTTTAATTATAAAGAAATTTCCTATTGCATTTGTTACCCATATTTTTATTCTACATTGCATTGGATTTTTTAATAATTTTTGGAATTACCCATATCTTTGAAATTACAAAGTCCTTCAAAATAAATCCTGCGGTCAGAGAGAAAAAATAAAAACGCCACTGTAAATAAAAAAGAGTTTTGCTTCACATCGAAATTCGTGCTCCCTAATTTTCATTTTGACGCAGTTCAATGTTGATTATTTTACTTTTATTTGGCTTTGCTTTTTGAAGTGAAACTTCTTAATCGAGTTCGGAGATGGTTGCGTTAAATATTTAACACCACGTCATAAAATCTGTATCGTTCGTTCGATTTTTAAAAATGAGGTGTCACATGAAAGGCCTTGTCCTTCGGGTATACACCATAGCCTTAGTTNTATCAAGTCATAAAATCTGTATCGTTCGTACGATTTTCAAACATGAGGTGTCACATGAAAGGGCTTGACCTGCAGATATGCAGTATGGTTTTAGTCT
>NW_016180077.1:0-6938 GCF_001687245.7 Rhagoletis zephyria | reverse complement strand
TATGTATTTATATACGCTTTTATACAAAATATTAAAAAGGCTTACATATGTATATGTACATATGCATATGGATGCTTCCATCGGAAGGTCTACAGCGAAAAAAAAATGAAGTTCATATATCTAAAGTATTTATGGGTCAATTTGTCTTCCTTTTTAAAAATATACACTAGTTATGTAAGCAGGAAAATTTGTGCGTAAAATGGGCTTGCTAGCCGCGCCGAGGAATTTAGCGTGTGTAATTGAAACATAAAAAAATGTAACCTGAATTGGAGCTGAAGTCAAAATATTAAAGTATATTCGATATAAAATGCATTCATGGAAAGAGCCATCTAAAATTCGCAGAGTTTTGCGATTTTGTAAGAAAAGAAAAAAATCAACTTCCATATTTGTCCCGTAACGTCACTCTCTTCAATTGCTTATAAGGTCCATGCGGTTCGATTGTTCTCATTTTTCGGTTAAATATAGAGCTAATTATGTGCTACACAAGGGTACAAAAAAAAGTAAAAGAAAACAAATGTTTTTCCTTGTTTGTACCTCTTGAAACGTACGACTGTCACGTACGTGCCGTAAGAAAATACCCATATGCAAGTGTGTGTGTAATCGGGTGTTTGATTTTTCGACATTTTTCCAAACCCGGTTTGCGAGTTGTTCGAAAGAAGACAATTTGAAAAAAGAACGGTTCTTAATTTTTTAATTCAGAAAAAACCGGCCAGACCGATTGGTGGCTTTTTGCTTTTCGCATTTGGATAACTCCAGTTAGTCAGAAATGAAAGCGCCAAACGGAATAAAGTTATTAGAATTAGGCGTGGCTTTCATTTAAAAGGCAATTGAATAGTAAAAGTTCAAAGATATTATCTAATAATTATAATTTAAAGTTTTGGCTTCGACCGATTTTCTTCTTAGTCGTTAAAAATCGGAACCTTGCCTTTTTGTAAGTATTTTCTAAAACAACAAAAAGCAATTTCGTAGGGAACTGATTCCATTTAAGAGCACATTGGTAAAAACGTTCCGCTTGCGGTTTCAACCAAATTAAAATATAATGAATTTTCAGTGAATAAATATTACAGATGAAAAACTGTGTTTATTCGATAACAAAACTCCGGTTTATTTGTTATTCAAAAAATCACGATGCACAAAAATTTTGGAAAAAAACCGAATCAATCGCCCTAGTATGTGTGTACAGTTTCTATATACAAATATATGTACATACATTAGGCTGTCCCAATAAAATAAGGGGAAAAAATTTATTTGCAAATTTCGATATGCAAACTCTCCGTATTTGTGCTTTTTAGCCTAAATAATTTATATATAATTTTCTATGGCCGTAGAATAACGATAACCTAGGCCGACTTTTAGTTGAAGCTTTAGTTAATAATTTGAATTAATGGTTCCCAATTGGAACGCATTTCTAGAGAATTTGCATTCTTAAATTTTTAATAGAAAGGCAGATTTCTCCCAAGAACATCGAAAAAATTAATTAAGGGAAAATATCCTTTGCAATTTGTATCCTTCAATATCTTCTCTTTCCGCCGAAGTTTGCTTTACGCGTCTTCTCGTAAATTTTTTTCCAGCATCCTTTATCACCATCATCTTTCTTCGTGTCAAGTGACGATATGTACTTATGTGGTTTTTAAAGTACAAAACCGCGTATCAACAAAATGCAAAACGGCGTATGTGAGGTTCCATAAATTACACTCATACTTTGGCTAGTACACATATTTCTGGCTAGTACATTTCAGGATGAATGGAAAGGGATGAGGCTGAGAGCTTGTCATCCAATTTTTGACAGCAAATGTCAGTTACGCGATTTTGTATTTTAAACGACGATGTATATTTTGTGGAAAACTCTTTAAGTTTTTGAGGGCTTCACTGAAATAATACTCAAATATTAGCACCCATGCGTGATTGTCAAACACCTCATCACAATTATTTTACAAACTTTGTAATTTTTTTTAACCTTGAACTTTTACCATTTAGACCTTTTAACCCTTTATTAAGCAAGTTCACCCAAAGTGGTGCTTATCAACGAAAAAAAAACATAAATTAAGGATGCGTGTGTAAAACGTCCCAATCTAAATTATATGTTTTATTATAAATATGTACTTGCGAAATTGTATTTTTTTCAATGAACTAAAAAAAATCATCTGCTCAACATTTTCAACAGATTTTACCGTTTTGTAATGCATCTGATCTCTAACAAAATTATACAGCCCCTGCTTCTGCATGAAATCCCATAAATCACTCAACATTGCCCATTTAAATGAACACATTTTATTTATTTTTTTTTTGATATTTCTAATCGTCGAAGTTGTAAAACAACACATTGACATGTAAATTTATCTACGTTAAGAATGCGCAGGAAAACAAATTTTTGAGTTTATTTAGAGCTAAAAGCTTAAAGTAGGCCAAACACATTTCAATTGTGAGTTAATAGTTCGCATCGAAGGCGAATTGCTTCTTGTAGCCTACAGGTATGCCCGTTAGGAAAATTAGTATTAGATCATATTCGTTGATGCCTGATTTTTTATTAACAATTCCAAAATTAAATGCTACAAATTCGACGAAGAATGTAGTATGTATGCATATAATTTTGTAAACCTTATAAATGAACTGTCAAAATGGAAACTCGTTTACACATTTCTGATAAATTTCTCCAGCGAAATATTTTTTTTATTTTCACTTTTATTTCAACATATTATGATTAAAAGAAAAATACTGATAAAAATAAAACATCAGCTAAACAACAAAAAATATAATCGATAATCGCATGAGGCTATTGCCTGAAAATTTTAAAATGTACTTAGTGGCATTGTGCCACTATGATATCTCATCCCAGTAATCATAGTCAACTTATGCACAGTAGACTGCATCACACCCCATACAAAAAACAAAAAAAAATCGGTACTGTTTTACTACTGGAATTATAAAATCTATTATAGTTTAAGACTTCCACCAAAATATCTCGCAAAAATATTAAGATTTACGTGAGCTGGACCAATTTGAAAATAACCCCAAAAATTAAGTTTTTTATTCAAAAAAAAAAAAACAGTTTTGTTAATATTTTTTGAAAAAAATTCCCTCAGATGGCTAAACAGTTTAAACTTAAAAATTTGGCAGAAAAATATTAAAAAAAAATTTCTACGGAATCATAGTAATGAGATTTTCGATACTGTTTTTGAACTTTTTAGTTTTTCTTATGCTGATTCTTTTTTATCAGAAAAAACCTTGTCTTCAGTGATATCATTTGAAAATAAAACATTTATTAATGCGGTTGGGCGATAAAATTTAAAAAGAGTTCTATAAAAACTAAAAAAAATCGTCAAATGTTGCAAAAAAATTTTTTACGATATACATACATATTGTACAAATGTTGGCAAAGGGTTAATAACATGCGTGTGCCTGCAAAGTACCAAAATAATTCGGTTGTTTATGTTTATGTACTTAAGTAGATATCTACTTAAGTAAACTGTTTTAAAAATATTCCAATATTCCTTAGTTTTTAAAAGTGTGCATGCGAAAACTCATTTATTTTTTTCATTTTTGTTAATTTTTACTAATATAACGTGTTTTATTTCCAGTTTGTTTATAATTGGAAACAAATTCATACTAAAATATTGTGAGAAAAGCCAGACAGCTTGCCGTTTGGGGTTGGTCAAAGTAAATGTTTATTTTTATACATAAATGTGCACATACACTCTACATACATATAAAACAAAGAATTTGTTTATTTATTTAAAAAGTGTGTGCATTTTCATGTTGAATAGAGATCATTTAATAAAATAATTGCCTTTGTTGTTTAATTTTTGGTCAAAATCGCTCAACAGAATCGCAACTATTGCGAAATGTTGAAAATTATTTAAATTATTTAACCCAGATTCAAATGATTTCATAAAACGCGCATCGAGTAGCATGTTTTTCAAACCAGAGAATTTAATTAAAGATCTCAAGTTTTCAGAAATCAGTTGTCATTGATTCTGAAAGAATGAAAAGTTACATCAAACTCTGAGGCTCACTTCAAGCAAGAGGTTTTCTAGAGTGCCTTATTGGAAACATGACGAGACGATTTGGTGTTTTCAAGAAACTTTAATAAATATTTTTTTTTGTTTTTGGAAATATCTTTAGGCAAACGTAGAAACACAGCAGAGTCCTCTTGTGAGGCTTACGAGGTAGATCTTTCTATCGATTTTATCGAAGAAATTAGACATTTAAAGACTATTCGCTATGGACCCAACATTTGCCTCTATTCCAACTCTTAAATAAACTACATGAATTGAAGACGGACGGATTGAAGAATGACTGTTGCTGAAATATTCTCTTCTATGATGAACCAATATAGATTAACTAGTCTCAGAACTTTGGCATACGAATCATCTCTGGTTCATACCATTGAATTTGAATCAGTCATCTCTATGTTTGCATACCGAAAATCCCAACAAATTTCCGCTACTAAATTCACATAAGAATGTGACTATAGTTTATTCTATTAAAAATTGTATTAACAAAAACTGAAACAGGAAATTTAGTTATCAGTTAAGGAAGCTTTAGTTACCAGCGCACAATAGGCTGTTAATACTTTTTATCCTTTTTTTTTACCAAAGGCATAAAACGACGAAATGTTTTGAATAGACCTTAATAATCTTGTATACCAAGTAAATTACCTTTATAAAAATATAGGCGTACTTAGTGCTATAAATATATTGTCTAAGCCCTTTTAATTAAGTATATATTTAATGCTAAATAAACCCTCAGAAAGATACCGGAGATTTACAAAAAAAAAGGTTTGAAGTCAAAGTGTCCGCCGTTGACGTCTTCCCTGAGGCCCGGCCCAGCTCTCGACGGCCCTGCTCCTTCCAGTGCTGCTTGATGGCATCGACAATAAGCTAACATGTGATGCCGAGATGTGGAAACCCCTTACTTTTTTTAGATACAAACAATTCTTGCACTTATAAAAACATTTGATTAGGAGGAATGACAAATAACAAACCTAATAATTCTGGATGAATATTGGATCGGTATTCCAAATAAACCATATTTTTTCACTCGATCTTGTTTTCAAATTTTAGTTTTTTTTTTAGTTTTTAGTAAAATACAGTCTGCTAGAGCGCTTAATGCAATTCAATTCTTAATATTGATTGAAACCCAAATCCAAACTAATCGCAAGGAATAACGCAACACAAATTGATTGCCTTTGTATACTGGCCAATTATTTCCTAAGAGTAAGCAGTCAATTTACATGTTAATATCTAAGCGATTGACTTGAAAACATAAATTTGAACTCTATTTATTAAACAATTGTCCATCAAACCAAATGTACATAAAAAACGTTCTACAACTAGTTTTCCATTGTATTTTTGTGCATTTCAAATTCACTATTAAGGTAAATTTCATAGTCAAATCTGATTTATGAATTTATTGCCACAATAAACACGATGCCAACAACAATGGCAAGAAAAAAAAACACTATCGCCAGCAACAATCTTAAAGGGAAGCATAAAGTTGTGACAGCATTTCCCAGCAAACACGCTTGACACATTTTTCGCCAAAGAAAACAAAAATGAAGTATGTACATATGTATGTATATGTGTGTATGTAAAATAGCTGAAGTGACTCGCCGCCATTCAAAGCGCTTCCACACAGCACACAAACAGACGGAAGTTGCCAACTGTCCTTGTAATTTCCAAAGTACATACATACTTTGTTGCATCCGCTGATGCAACAGTTTCTACCCAACTGATGCTGCTGCCGCAGTCTTTTGCCAATTTAATGTCTGCATTTATTCGCCAATTTAGAGATATGAATTATAGATATGATTTTGTGGAAGTTAGCCAGTTTTTACAATTTTTTTTTGTGGAAACAATTTGAAGCGCAGTCTGCTGCTTTGACTCACTGCTATGTACATAGCGGGAGTTTTGACTGAATTTTAGTGCGCCCATTCGATTTCAGTACATATTATGCACGTACAAATCGTCGCCTGGGTAAAAGATTGTCGTAAGCGCAATTTTGACCATTTTTAGTTCTAGATGCAATTATATATTTTGAAATAAGGTCTTTCGATTGGTGTTATCGGTTTTTAGATATCTCCCTTAGTTTCCGAGATATTGACAACAATTTTTTCGATAATTTAGCAAAAATTTAGTTAGTGATGGAGTCATATTAACCTAATCAATATCTTAAAAATGGCGTTCTCCATTTTCGGATATCAGCTTTAGTTTCCGAAATATTGAGTAAAAGGTGTCGTTATATATATATAGTATATATACATATGTTATATGAGAAACTGTATTGGCGGTTAGTTAAAACTTAACTTACCGTAAGAAACTTAAGAACCTGCAGATTTTAGGTTCTTAAGTTACGGCCTTACGGAAATTGAGAGCGGTGAGAGAAAATAAATAAAAATAAATGAAAACAAACATTTTTGTTTGCATGAATTTCTTTGGTGGTGGCATTTTAGCCAGAGAACTGTAAAACAGCGGAAAAAGAAAATACAAAAACCAAATATTTCCGCCCTTGGCTTAAGATGGCATGTTGAGTAATCATTGATGATTTATTTAGTTCGGTTAAATTAAATTAAGTCTAGACTAACTGAGCTTTTAATATTATTTATATTTCCTCTTCTTCTTTTTTCATTTTTACTAGCTCAATATGTAATTAGGCTTTAATTGCTAAACTGCAAAAACATTCTGAGCACGTGATGGAGGAAATGAAATAAGTAGGGAATTTAATTGGCGGATGTTAATCAAAATTGAATGGAATATAAATTGACAACATCTTATTTTATGGCATAATATTGTAAGCAATAAGTAGTTGTTTAGCGTGAGGTTCAAATAATTTTAGTTGAAAATTGTATGAAAACATGTAATGCATGCACTTCTTACAAACGTACATACATACATACATACAGTATCGGGCATATCTATAGCACGCCATTTCAAAGTGAT
>NW_016180075.1:0-6939 GCF_001687245.7 Rhagoletis zephyria | reverse complement strand
TTTCTTCGTCGAGGAGTGCGCGCAAATTAGGGGCAGATATGTTGCTGCATCTGGTTTTGATGTGGGTAGTGGAAAGGTTTCGGAAGGAACATTTTTGTTTTGTGTTTAGCCTTTTTACTGGCGGTACTAGGTGGCGAATTCCAAACTCACTGGGAGGATTTGTTAAAGATTCACAGCTATATAGCGAGCTGTTTACAGCCGCATCTATGATCAACAGACGCAGCTGACTTCAGTGAGCCTCAGAAGGGAATTTATACGACTAAGTGTCCCACAAAATCTTCCGGACTTCTATTGTATNGCCTCCCTTCCACAAAATAAACAATTTTGTCTTGGTATATTTTCATCAGCATCAGCGCTTGGATGCGTTTTCCATGCTTTCGTAGAATCTATTCTTAAGAGTAATCAGCCTTTTTCTTCGTCGAGGAGTGCGCGCAAATTAGGGGCAGATATGTTGCTGCACCTGGTTTTGATGTGGGTAGTGGAAAGGTTTCGGAAGGAACATTTTTGTTTTGTGTTTAGCCTTTTTACAGGCGGTACTAGGTGGCGAATTCCAAACTCACTGGGAGGATTTGTTAAAGATTCACAGCTACATATATAGCGAGCTGTTTACAGCCGCATCTATGATCAACAGACGCTGCTGACTTCAGTGAGCCTCAGAAGGGAATTTATACGACTAAGTGTCCCACAAAATCTTCCGGACTTCTATTGTATTCCAAGACTTTACACGGTTTGTTCTGAAAAGAGAGACTAAAGCGACGGACTTACGCACGAAAGGGCGAGGAAGAGGTATAAGCGGCACTTAGTGAGAAACTGGCAGGCCAAGGATCAGCTGGAATTGTAGTGTGATTGGAATTGCCCCAGATTTCAAGTGTTGATGTTCCGAGCTTTAGATCCTTGGGGTTACTCTTATTTTTGGAATAGTTTAATTACTTATTCTGCAATCTTTCATAGTTTTATTCCCTTTTATTGGACCTTTTGGGACTCAGCTACAATTTAAGCTGCTGAAAGTCTGTGGCTGAGTGTCCAATTAATAAATGAACTGAACACTTTCCTCTGATTTATTCTTTAATGCTCTTGCCATTCTCACTGAAAAAAGTCCATAGAAATTATTAAATACGAAATGCAGTCATGACATCAGCGCCAAGAATAAGTAACAACAATACAAACGCAGTGAGCAAATAAACGCTAATGACAATAACCAACAGCCAATAATGGCAATAAAAGTTACAACAAATGGCAAAAGGCGATTAGCAACAAAATTGAAAATTTCATACAAATGCCACAACAACAATAACACGAACTCCAAAACAATAACAACAATAAAAATGGCAACCGCAACGGCACCAAAAGCGCCGTGAAGCGCAATGTCCTCTCAGCAGCGCAGCGATTACATACAACAGTTAACGGTAAAGATGTTTACTGAAGGCTGTCATAGACAGCCATAGCAATAACAACAATAACAATAGTAACAGCATGGTTACCAACTATTAACAACACCAATAGTAAGCGCAGCGACATCTGGCATCAATTCGAAATGCCACATTGCCGCTGAAGATGAACATGCCATACTAATTTTGTTGTTGTTTTATATGACTCCACAGCAGTGTTGATATTTGAGATTTTTAAATTGTACTAAATTAAGACAAAACCTGTGTAACTTTTTGAGCTTAATAGTACTTTTCCCGTTTTCCTTTAACCCAACATAAACCATTTTTTTGTTCTACTACAGTGAGTTTATCTTTCAGTTCATTGGTCAGCTTCAGTTGGTGTAGACTTAATTTAACGTAAATTATCATTGAGATCTCTCTATTAGCCCATAAAGCCAAAGCCAGTTTTGTCAAAAATTCCCACTAAGTTAAACTAAGTTTCATTAAGTTTACAGTTTAAGTTAAGTATCCAAATAAATTCATAAATTTTATACCAAATTTTTAAAAGTACACCCTGCGATAAAATTCTATGGTCACCCAGTTTGAGCTATATATTTAATGTTTTCAAATTAATTTTAATAATTTTTTTATGAAAGTATAGCTCATTGAAGAAAAAAGTCAACAACGGTGTTGCGCATTTTCTTCCATATAAAAAAAAAAAAAAACACAACAAAAAAAGAAAGCCAAAAATCAATCGTATTTTTTAGACATTTCAAACTTGCACCTTTTCGTGCATGAATGGCATTCAAAAATGTTTACCCAAAAAATTTCTACAAATTCTGAAGAAAAATGTGAAATGTTGATGAAAATTTGTTGATTTTTTTTTTTAATTTCTTATTTTGTGATTTATTTCGTTTCGTTAGATAATTACCTATACTTTTATAAAAAAAATTTAAATTGTTAAAAAAAAAATAGCCCTACCCGGATAACCATATAATTTTGCCGCGGGATATATACGTATTGAAATATGCATACAGAATGTATATCAGTTTATATTAGAGAAAATAAATCACACAAAATGAGATCAGTAACACTAAAATGGAAGTCCGCAACTGAAATTTTTAGTTTCAACGTATGAAATTTACGTAAATTTTTTTACTTTCAACCCCCGAATTATTCATTTACTTCATTTTCTGCAGGATCGTCATTAGGTAAATTGCATTTCCAAAGATTTTTTCAAAATAAATAGCGATGCAATTCAGAATTTCGTTTTGTATCAAATTTGAAATATAGGTATGTCCATTTCAGCGTTGTGTACAAAAAGTATTTTTGTTGTGTGAAATTCTACTTCAAATCGGTAAATTGTACTTTGTCCTTTTTAAAACTCATTGTACTGAAAAAAGTACAATTGTACTTAATATATCAACACTGCTACATAGGTATGTATGAGTGTGGCCACAAAACATCGCGTTTGTTGCCTTTCTGGCTGTTATGGCCGCTATGGTGATTGCCGTTGCCGCCACCGGTGCTGTTGCTGCTGCTGCTGCTGCTGCTATTTATCGCGGCTATTTATCGCGGCGTCTCACAACTGTTGTTTCGGGAATTTCTTCATTTTGTTGTTGTTATTTCGGTTTTGTGCTCAATCATTTTGTTTTACCTCATTTTATACCTTAGCTTTTGTTTTGTATTTTTATCTCAATTTGTTGCTGTAATTTTGCGCTTCGCACATCGGCAATTGGTGCTGCTGCTTACTTTCACTTTCAATGGCATTTTTTCTGTTTTTTTTTCGTTTAATTTAAAAAAGCGAATTTTCGAATTAAAGTTCCAGCAGAAGAGTGCGAAGTGTAATGGGTTGTGAAAAAGGAATTCGTAGTACATACATACATATGTATACCGTGGGGGTTAAAAAAAATATGGACTCAAATCTATGCTTCTTTGAGAAATACTGGTTCTATAGCTTTTTTTTTTAAAGAATAATGCTGAATTTCCACTAGGCATTCAATGACAAAATTTTTAACGACATTAAATGGCCATTAAAAAATACCGCAGCCATTACGTTCACAAAAATAGAAAATATGTAAATTCGGTATAATATTAAAAAAGGATTAAAATTGAATAGAAATTTTTTTAATTTTTAGAGCCGTCTAAATGTATAGCTAGTAACTAAAGGACTTCAAATGCGGTACGTCGTAAAGATGGTCTGGCATGGAGGGCAGAGCGGGGTGTGTGGCTGTTTTTTCCGCTGCAAGCATGCGCCTATTACATAGAATTGAATGCATAATGGATCAATAGATGTCTAAAGAAGTTTCGAGCAGGCAGAGCATGTTTAATTCTAAAAGAAATTTTGAAATATTTAAGTGGCCGGCATAAATATCAGACCTCAAAGCAATTGGAAACCTTTGGAAAATTGTAAACCAATTATCTCCTGTGGACAACCCCATATAATTAGAGAAATCTTCACATAATTAGATGACGTACAATGTTGCCAGATTCACAGTTTTTGCTGTAAATAACAGTTTTTAGACAAGCTTACCCATTTTTTTTATTTTTAAATTAAAAAATGTTTAGACGTCGCTCGAAAAAAGAAACTTTTGGTAAAAATTATATAGAATTCTTGAAAATCAATATTTTTCGATCTCGTGTACTTCAAGAGACTAACGATTTTTTATGGCTCCCCCCATTGTATTATTGTAGGTCTTCTGTAGAGAAAAAGAGTTTTCCGAACGAGAAATATTGATTTCTGTACCTTTTCTACGAAAAGTTGTTCTTTCCCCATATAAAATGCATGGAAAACTTTGAGCGGTTTTAGCGACCTGTAAATAGGTACCCTTTTAATTCAAAATAAAAAAATAAGGCTATATTTTTTAGGTATAGAACAATCTCAGCGGGTGAGAGCATTCAAATTACGACCTTACCTTTTCACATGCATTTTTGGACCACCCTAATGTACATAATATGTATCGAGTTGTGCTTATACAAGATAGCGTAGAAATGAAGCTTGTAGAAAAATTGTGTCTTCTTCTTTCGAAGTCATCGTTTTTTAATAAAAGTCTGAACAAAATTTTTCCGGCACAACTTTTGATACACCTTAGAAATCTCGTATAATATAAAAAAGCTTGCTCAGCTAATAAAGAAAATAAATAATCACTGCACGGGCGTAACCACATCAGGCCAATTTTGTTAGCTCGACATACTTCTGGCATAAAAGAAACTGTATGTTTCTTTGGCCAAACGAAAATGTCCAAAAAATCGTTTTTACGCCATAAAAAGCAAACAGCCAAATAGATCTGCCTTCGCACATGTTAATTTATGTTAATATGCATTTGTACAGATCGATTTACAATCGTATAACGTTTGTCATTTTACAAATCAGTCAAATAGACCCACCTCAGCGTTAGCGAATACGGCGTGATTCAATAACCTTTCCTTGCCTTTCTTCGATTTCTACACCATTTTTTTTCTCTACAAAGAAAGCTGTAGTTAATAAGCAGCTAAGTATTAAGCCACAAAAGGTATGAACGAGTTTAATCAATTTGAAACTATGATCTTTGCCATTTCGAGAATGGAGCTAGTTAGGTTACAAATTGGGCGCCGCTCTGTGATCTTGAAGGTTTTTTGTCCAATGTGTCTTCTGCTACCTAATTTTTGCTGCTCAAGGGAGTATATTTGCAGCAACGCCTCATCGTCTTTAAGTGAGTAGATTTCATCCATGAAACAGATGGTTGAAGCCCGGATCTCCTAATAATATTAATTTCGTTCATAATCCATATCAAAAAGTGACGAACTTATCAAACTGTCCTCTTTCCGAGATTGTGTTGTAAAAGCACTACCAAATAAGCTTTGACAAAAGCTAAGACACAAATTGTAAATGCGCCCATCACATCCGTGTTGCCACGGACACATTTTTTTTCCTACCAAAACCAACCAAAAACCTTCCAAAAATTGGTCTGACCTAAGAAGATCTATTGTGCTAAACCCTAATTGTAATCACTCCAAACTTAGGATAAGTAGTTAAGCACTTTGGAGGGTGCCATGTTACAAATTTTAGATGGAGCAGCCAATCGTTAACCACGATTCATGCTATGTGACCAGTCACATAGAATATGCTCTGAGGTTTCCTCCAACGGCCCACAAAACCTTCAGTCCCCCTCTCCAGTAAGCCACATTTTATTCAAAGGGTACCTCAACTTGCAGTGTCCTGTCAGGCAACCAGTAAGAGTTCTAAGGCACTCCCGGATAAGTGAAGTAGTTCTTCGGGGTTATAGAAGAAAGCTCCTAATGACAGCAAGGGCACTCGTTGGACAGGTGTGCAGTGATTACTTCGCCTATTCTGAGAACTCAATTTCTGTCTCTGCCAAGGTTGGTTTAGTCAAGTGTTGACTTTGAGACTTCTGTCTATCCAAAATATTGCTCATTGTGAGTGCGCTCTGTGATTTTAACTCCTACCTTAGATGAAATAAAAGCGGTCGGAAGACCTTCATCTCTGTCAGTCTAGTGATTTTGTTGTTTAACACTTCTTTAGCAAACCATTTATTGTTTGGAGCAAAAACTTTCAGACTAAATATACAAATATTTATCGTTGAACTGATTACATTGAACCAGAGCCGTTAAATTTCCATTACGATTAGTAATCATTATTTTTTTTTGCATTTTTTAATTTTAGTGATTATTTTAATTTTCTTACATCTGCTGGGTTATTATATTAATTAATTATAACCAAAAATAATCACGATTAATTGCCATTGAAAAAAACATCAAAAATAAGCAAATACTTAAAAATAATCAAATAATTAGAAATAGTCAAATAATCATAAATAATTAAATTATTGTTTTAATTTTTTGATTATTTTTAATTATTTCTCCAAATTTATTTATACAAAATTGGCAAACAAAATAGTAAAGCAACCAGTTTCGTCTTTTGTTTGCATTTTTTTGCGCTTTTATTATCCTCCTTCTGCATTTATCTTATGTTACTGCATTGATTTTCATCATATCGAGCCCTAACCGCCAAAATAACGTAAGCGACATTATTTCAAAATTTTCTTTTTGATGCAGAAATGTATCTCGATGCTCTGGTAATATTTCTGCATCAAAAACAAAATTTTGAAAAATATGTCGCTTACGTTATTTTGGCGGCTAGGGTTCGATATGTATATTAGCTGCGTTCGTATGTATTACTCACAAGTTGAAATAAATCATAAAATTTAAAACAAAAACCAAAAATAATAGAAAATAATCAAATATAATAAAATAATTATATTAAAAAAAATCAAAAATATTTGAAAATAATCAAATAATTACATAAACCATACAATTAAAAATAATTGAAAATAATCAAATAATTACATTAATCATGTAATTAAAAAAATTAAAATTAAATTTAAAAAATTTAAAATAATCAAAAACAGCCAAATAATCATGTAATGAAAATTAATTAATTATTTAATTTTTTTTTTTAATTTATTAATTATTGATCATTAAAAAGGACATTTAATGGTATTTAATCATTAAACGGTTACCCAAAAAAAAACATGCTTTAATTAATAATCGTTATGATTATTAACCATTATTT
>NW_016180074.1:0-6939 GCF_001687245.7 Rhagoletis zephyria | reverse complement strand
AAAAAAAAAATATATATATATTAACTAGCGCAAAATAGAAATACAAAATAAAGTCAAGTCAAACTTCATTTGGTCTTCTCCTGCCAACGCCAGCAGGATCCAGTACCTTAAGGGCTATGGAATTGTTATCTTTAAGGACGACGTGGCCTAGCAAGTGAAGAAGTCGTATTTTAATTCGCTAAACCATAATGCATTCTTATAAATACATACATCCAAAGCGTGTGGGTTTTGTACACTTTGAGATATTTAGCTCATTGTGCCATACATGAACAAAAGCAAAAAGGGGGTTAATGTTGTCAAATACATATATGAATTGCTTACATTTAAATTTTCAAATAGGCGTACGTCATATATTGATTTCACTTTGTTTATAACATTACGTTAGCGGCTAATAAAGTAAAACAATGATTTACGACCTGTGTTTACTAGCAATTAAAGATGTAAAATAACAAAAGATAAAAATGAATTTTTAGCCTTCAATGAGGACTTTTTACTCATTGGGCAGGGCGGAGGACATTTTCTGACAAAGGAGGACTGTTGGCAGGCTCAGATAGATGGAAATAAGACATCAATAAAGCTGATGACATCGAAAGGGACTAGTATTCCACATGGTATCACAGCGCTACTATTATTAGCCAATGTGTGATGAGGGTTCTGCTATTTAGTGTGCGCACCTTAATTAGTTAAGTTTCTACTTTACAACGCTATTTTGGCATTGGTTAACGCAAAAGTTCTTTTTAGGCGCCGCGAAGCAAGCGGTTATTGGCAACATATTGATACACACATATGTATGTATGTATAGCAATGCCATTATGGCAAAGCGTACCAGGGTAATACCGGTTAGAAATTTAAATATCCGTGTTTTCAGCCGATAGGCAATCAGGAGAATGTCTAACCGATTTCCCTGTCGACGCGGACTATTTCCAAATCAGGCTGACTTGAATCCCAGGCCATAATGGCATTGCAAAATACTGGATGGTTGGCTAGGCAGGGCACCCTTGAGATCACGAACGCTTGGCGAATACCGTGACATGCATGATCCTTCTGGCGGCTGGTTAAAGGAGCTTCTGAAGGCTTCTTACATATGTGTAGCTACAAATGCTGAAAAATACGAAAATCTAGAATTTCGATTTAAAATTTCATAAGTAAAAATCGAGGACTTATATAATTCAATAAGTACTTATATATGCAATAAGTACTGAATACTTATATTTACAATTTTTATAAAAATTTGTTTGTCATATTAAATGCTGCCGCAGGCTTATCTGACAACTTCTTAGTACTCGTAGAATTGACTATTTGGCTTCAAGGTTGTTTGAAATAATATCAAAGTTGACAGTGAAGTCGCAGATGGGTTCGAACATCAGAAACTATTTTTTATGAGAGCTACAGGAAGAGGATGTTGAATACAAACTATTGCTATGTATGTATCAGGGTGATTGACCCGGTTTTTCCAAACCGATTTCCAACGGTTTTTTTTGGAAATCTATAGGAGGTTTTTTTGACATCTTGATTTTTCGAATATCGAATAAACCTGATTTTTCGATCAAACAAATCAGTTTCGTTTTATCCATATCTTGACCTCTGAACAAAACTTTTAGGTTTTTCGAAGTTTTGCCGTTCAAGAGTAGCCGCTAAATAGTTTCAAAATTACTTACATATATCCTAGGTTGTTCGGGGATGAAGAGTATATCATATTTGATTCCAATAAACGAATGATTGGCGCTTAAACGCTTTCTACGCGTTTGGCCGAGCTTTTCTTTGCATTCGTGTTCTGCTTTTTTCTTGCGAGAAGTATACTCGGAGGTTTGCCATTGTCTGCCGAGGGGCGACAGCTGCTTGAAACGTTCAGGAAACGTTCACGGCCTCTTCAATACCTTTTCGGGGCTAGCTCAGGATCATTCCGGGACTATTTCAGGATCTGTGCAGGATTATTTCTGGACCATTTCAAAGCTTTTTAGGACTATTTCGGGACTAGTTGAAGACATTTTCAGGACCACTTCGGGATAGTTCACGACTATTACAGGACCATAATATCACGTTTATGTCAAATTTTGTAATAGCGGCGTATATGTATATGTATATAACTATGCATACATTCATCGGCGTAGCCAGAATGAAATTTAGGGGGCTCGACCCTATTAAGCTGGCATTTCAGGGTACTATTTTATATATATATAAGGAAAATTTAAAGTTAGGGGGAGGCTCGGGCACCCCCCTGCCCCTACCTGGCTACGCCCACGCATACATTAGACAGGTTCAAAAAAATCTACTATCTTTTACATTGCTCTGTACCTCCAAAAATGAAGTTTTTCTATGAAAAAAAAGTTTCTTGAAGGAATTTTTGAAATATCCCCTCCGATGACAAAACAGTTCTGCATAAAAAATATATATAAAAAAATAAAAATATTTTTTAACGGAATCCAATAATGAGATTTTTGATGCTGTTTCTTAATTTTTTTCAAAGATTGGTTTCTGAAAAAAATTTAACTAGGCTAAAACTATGCCTATTTAGACAAAAAAATAAAAAGGGTGAAAAAATACCTTGCCAATGATTCCTAGTAAGTCTAAATGGGTAAAGTTTTCCCTAAACCAATATTTGAAAAAAGTTCAGCATCAGCATCAAGAATCTCATTATTTCGTTGAAAAAGAATTTAAATGTATTTATAAAAATTTTTTAAGTTTAAACTTTTTTATCACCTAAAGTGCGTTTTTTTTTTAAAGAAAAACTGAAAAACTATTTTTACTCATAAGAAACTCAATTTATGGAGGTATTTTCAAATCGGTCCAGCTCAGGTACATCTCAATATTTTTCCGAAAATTTTGGTGGAAGTCTTAATATTTGAAAGAGTTTATAATTTCAATGGAAACACTACTGATTTTTTTGTATGGGGAATGATGCGGCCTAATGAACATACATATGTTTGAATATCGCTCATTCCGAAACGTTGATTTAAAACTAGTTATAAAATATTAAAATTGAAAACAGTTTTCTTCATCTGTTATTTACGTGGAAAACAGAAATTTTAAATCTTAATATTAAGGGCGGCGCTTGTGATAGCCGTTTTTTCAGTGACCAAAAATTATTTCAAAGGGGATTTTAGAAAGATAGTCGATTTATTTTAATCAGTGTAATATATGTTCATAGGTACATGATATGCATATATGTAATCCAAAAAAAAATTCGAATTAAGTATGCAGAAATGACCATCACTTTTTCTTCTATGTCGTCTATCGATTAACAATAGCTCATTAGGAGACAATTTCCTTATTATTAATTTTTACCATGGAAGTGTATGTAAACTGTGTAAACCTTAAAGCCGATTCTGTGGAGTTTTTAATTTTTTGGATTATGATATGACACTCTTGCAGCAAAGGTACGATATGTATGTATTCGTATCTCAGTGTCACAATAACTAATTTTTCATAGTTCATGCTATAAAACATAAGTTAAATTTGCTAAACAACATTCACACAGACTACATATATAGTAATTAAATACAAATGTATACATGTATAATAAAATATTTATGTATAAATACATGAGTCAAGGTCACAGTTCAGTAGCTATTCCGATTAAACTAATTTCCAAAACTTAGAATTTGTTGAAAATATTTGGTCAATGGGCTAAACGTATAAGAAAGAGCTTGCGCATGCGCAAACGGATAAAGCATTAGGGCTTCAAAATGTGAAGTTAAGCAGCCGGCCATAGGCGAACGTTAATAAAAAAAATATATGTATGCATACATGTATATATCGCTCATTTACTTCAATAGTGTTATAACTCAAACAAACCAAACTCAAGAAAAACGGTTTTAATTTTTAGTAAAAAATTAATGTGTTAAATTATTTGCTATAGTGAGCTACTGGTAATTGGTACACCGACATGTGACATTTTTACACAATATTGAAGAAAAGGTAGCGCTAATTTCAGCGTACTTAACTCAATAATTGCATTTTTTTTTAATTATGACACTATTGAAGTAAATAAGCGATATATACGTAGAAAATGATCATTTGTTGGAAGAATGTCATAAATCAACAAATAAAAATTCAAGAAATCGACTCTTTTCAATCCTAGTTTTCACTAATAAAAAATGAATGATGACTAACGGCTGTGATCTATATAATAAAAATCATAATTTCACTGTTAAAATTGGATTTATATTTTCCAATAAAATTTAACCGTTTTTTTATGACTTTAATTTATTCAATAAAGAATAATCGTTATTTTTGGATTTTTATTTTTCCGAACCATTTTTTATAGTTATTCTTCATTTTTTTCTTTTTTTCATATTTGAACTATTTTTTTCGAACTTAATTTTTTAGACCAGAAAAAATTTAAATCGGTCATAAAAATGTAGTCTCGGTTAAAAATTATCGACAAAATAAAAATTTTAGATTTTTCTTGAATTAAAAAATAAAAATCAAAGAACCACGACTTTGGATCATCTAAAAATAAAAAATTTAGATATTGATTGCTTTCCAATTATAACGCTTTCTGCAGTTCTCAAGAAAAATTAAAAATTCATATAAAAAAGGAACTTTCTTCTATCACAATTTCTTAAATAAGTATACAGCTTTCCAGAACAAAAAACACTTGTATATTTATTTCTTCACGAAAATTTTCAGCAAAAGTAAAGTACTTTTTCGGTATAGAAATAATAAAAACTATTTCTTGTGATTTTTCTTGAGAACTGCAGACAGTAACTAAGCAAAGTGGAAAAGAGTGAAATTATAAGAAAGACGTGTTCTTTTCTAAAAGCCACAATTAATATATCGTCACCTGAACTAAAAAAAAGACGTAACAACGTCGTAAATGAAGTGACTAATATTTTATTAATTTTTTTTTCATAAAATGATGTGGGGAGTTGTAATTCGATGAAATCCATCATATAAATCAAAAAGTGAATTTTAAATTTTTCAAAAGTTATGACTTTTTGCATTTCAACGATGATGTTTGTTTTGCATTGTAGGTGACGATATGTATGTATTTCGTCGGAATTTTTTTACACAACATAAAATAAAGCCTGACATCCCTTTCTGCATAATTAACTCAAACAAAAATTTCTTGGATTATGACGTTCTTCCAGCAAACGTGCGATGGTTGGTTTGTATGCATATTAGTTGTGTATTGTTTTATCAAGGTAGTCAAATGTAAATTTTATTTTTTAGACGTTGTACAGTTACATATGTCGCCGCAATAAAAGTGAATGAGAAAGAAATATTTATGTGTACATTCACTCGAGGTTGACCACACAAATTTATGTGTTTTTTTTGTGATCAATTTATGGAGACAGTAACCTAGTTTTACATTCACTCTTAATTTGAGTTGCTGATTATAAAATTGTAATTAAATAAATAAAATATTTCCTTTTTATGATTGCACTACTTTTCCCTCAATGAGTTTGCTAGAAAATTCTTTTGCACATAATTAACTAAAGTATGTGGATATTTTTGCACACGTTTCAATGAACACTTCTAACACGTTTATCATTGACGGTCCATCAGCGATTAGCTGCTTTAGCCGCATTTCCGCGCAAATTGAATTGGTAACTACATATTAGCATCTGCATAAAACCCGGAGGAAGTTTATTGCCACAATAAAAAAATAATTGCCCAAACGCGCTTTAAACCGCACAAATAGACACAGTCAACGCATGCACATGTAATTATTAAGCGATTATCCATCAGCTAAGCTTGCGGCGTAGCTTTGTGTGCGGCAATATTAGTAATCTTCTTTATTTATGCATTTGTTTGCCATTTTATTTTCCGTTTTCTTTTTAGTTGCTAAAAAACACTTTCTTCTCAACACTTTCCATATCTTAATGTGCCGCCACTCTGCATTAATATTTAAATTATGGTATTATTACCTCTTCTCGACACAATTCTATCTGATTAATGCAGCGCGTTAAAATTCACAAATTTTCAAATTCACGAACACTGCGAACGATTCAGTTGAATTCGATACAATTCTGTTTTGAATGGATTAGCTTCTTTTTCGATACGAAAATAAGTTTCTTTTTATTTATCTAGTTCAAATATTCCGCCGTTCGTTATTTTTTAACGGTTGCATGCGATTGTTGGCAGCGAGCATGCCAACCAGGTCCGTCAGTATGGTAAGATGGCCACGAAGTAACTGTTTGACTATAAATTACTACGCTCAGTTTAAAAGTGGCGGCAAGCAGCCAACAAATTGTGGTAGCACTAAAAAACAAAGCAAAACAGCAACAACAGCTAAATAAACAAACAATAAGAGCAGCCAACGAGCGCTTGTTGCTCCTTGCTTAAACTTGTTGCAATTACAATGCAGAGTGTAAAACAAAAAATCTCTTCGAAGCCAGCCGAAAACATAAAGTCCATTCAGTGCTATGTTAAAACGAGTATAAAACTACCAGTACAGCCAATCTCATCAGTTATAGCTTTTGCTGGGTAGCTTATGCGCTCCAATTGTGGGATGATCAGTGGCGAGACGCTTGCAACTGGCGCAAATTCATTGCCACCAGTTTGGAGAGTGCTGGAAGCGGCGTGATTTGTTGCACTCGGAGGTTTANATGATCAGTGGCGAGACGCTTGCAACTGGCGCAAATTCATTGCCACCAGTATTTTACAGTAGACTATTGGAATAATGGGTAGTTTGTAATATACATATATATTTTTAGAAATTTTTAGAAAAATCTGGTCGCACTGCCTGGTCAAAAGCCTTGAATTCGTTGAAAATCTGATAGTTAGGTTAGGTTAGTTTAAGCTGATTGGAATGTAAAAGCCTTATGTAGATCAACAGACAGTTCGTAGTGTTGCCAAGCACATTGACGAGCAATGCATCGTTACTTAAAAATCTGAGGCAATATCACAGAAAATTGCCGTTCCTTTAGCAAAGCGTAGTAGGGACTTCCCTGCAAAAATCGCGACTACTCCATGCATGCATGTAAAGAGTAC
>NW_016180073.1:0-6939 GCF_001687245.7 Rhagoletis zephyria | reverse complement strand
GATGCATGTACATACAATAATGTGAATGTACGTTTAATTACTTTACACACGATTTGAATATTCTTTTGTGTCTAGAACGAGAGCTAAGTATTAGAATAGCAGAATGAATGCATAAATAACAGACTTTAAGCCAAACAGTGTTGGACACTGGCAGCGGAGTGTACACTATCCAAAAATAGTTTTAACAACTTTATAGAAAGTTTTAGGAAAAAAACACGCGAAATGTTCACAATAGTATGATATACATATAAGTATGTATATGTGTGTAAATACGTACATAATATGTACCTATAAATGAAACGTACATTAAAGTATGCAAATTAGAAGGGAGTACGATATGCCTAGCATGCAAATCTTGAAAGATAAGTATATCTACAAAAGGATTATATGTAGAGTAATGATTTCTGAATCAAAATNTAGCAAAATGTTTACGCAGCGAACTATACACTTGGCGGTATATACTTTGATGATGAATGTTCTATTTATTAATTGCTGTTAAAGAGATATTGCTTAGGTAATATATGCGATGCATGTACATACAATAATGTGAATGTACGTTTAATTACTTTACACATGATTTCAATATTCTTTTGTGTCTAGAACGAGAGCTAAGTATTAGAATAGCAGAATGAATGCATAAATAATAGACTTTAAGCCAAACAGTGTTGGACACTGGCAGCGGAGTGTACACTATCCAAAAATAGTTTTAACAACTTTATAGATAGTTTTAGGAAAAAACACGCGAAATGTTCACAATAGTATGATATACATATACATATAAGTATGTATATGTGTGTAAATACGTACATAATATGTACCTATAAATGAAACGTACATTAAAGTATGCAAATTAGAAGCGAGGACGATATGCCTAACATGCAAATCTTGAAAGATAAGTATATCTACAAAAGGATTACATGTAGAGTAATGATTTCTGAATCAAAAATTTTCGCTGCCAATGCTCAACGAACGACTCATACTTATATTTGTTCGTAATTCCTTTTGCAGCATAACATTAAAATATGAATATGTATGTATCGTAAATTAATTGCTACTTATTTATCTTTGGAGGTTTGTTCATAAAAAATAAAACTAGATCAAACAAAAAATTAAAATAAAAAATAACAGGGGTTTCTTGGCTAAACGTCTGAAAACTTGTAAAACGAGTGTAATATATGTATATTTTATTAGGCAAATTTGGACCAATATAACTGATTTTTTTTTTTAATTAGAACCGTTATTTTTGCATAATTTAAACAATTTTGGTTGATTCAAAAAGTACACTTGATCCTTTTGTGCAACGAGGCTTAATGCTTTTTGTAAGCATTTTTTTACTTCATGTTTCATTACATTATTTAAGAGCATGTTTTCAAAAAAGCAATGTAGAAGCAGTTTTAGTGCTTGATGGCGGTCTATTTTCAATCTAAAAATCTTATTTTTAAGATGTCAATAATTTACTGACAAATAGATTTGTACAAATAAGTATATCTGTAGCTACCCAGCAAAAATATAGCAGCGCTTCCAAAGGCAATGGAATGAAGATATATTTTTTGCTTCTTTTTTATTCATTNTATCTTTGGAGGTTTGTTCATAAAAAATAAAACTAGATCAAACAAAAAATAAAAATAAAAAATATCAGGGGTTTCTTGGCTAAACGTCTGAAAACTTGTAAAACGAGTGTATTATATGTATATTTTATTAGGCAAATTTGAACCAATATAACTGTTTTTTTTTTTTTTAATTAGAACCGTTCTTTTTGCATAATTTAAACAATTTTGGTTGATTTCTTAGTCAAAAAGTACACTTGATCCTTTTGTGCAACGAGGCATAATTCTTATTGTAAGCATTTTTTTACTTCATGTTTCATTACATTATTTAAGAGCATGTTTTCAAAAAAGCAATGTATTTACATTACCAGAACTCGTGAAGTCAAAACAGTTTTAGTGCTTTATGGCGGTCTATTTTAAATCTAAAAATTTTATTTTTAAGATGTCAATAATTTACTGACAAATAGATTTGTACAAATAAGTATATCTGTAGCTACCCAGCAAAAATAAAAGCAGCGCTTCCAAAGGCAATGGAATGAAGATATATTTTTTGCTTCTTTTTTATTCATTATTCGAAAGGCATATCTAGGCTTATTTGCTTCTCACTAGCAAAATGGCGAGGTATTACCATCAAAGATATGGCCATGTTAAATCAATATACGAAAGAAATGATAGCAAAGGGATTGATTTATTTTTTCACCATTCCATGTTCACTTCTGCGATCAGAAAGTTTTTTGCTGGATATTTGATAACCATAAAAAATATGATATAGATATATTTTCGATTATTTATTCAAGTGTCGTTCTCAGGAATGTTAGTTAACACTAGCACTAAAAGGATCAAATATACTTAATGCAAAATTAATTATGCAAATCAAACTGCAGATTTTAGAATTATTTGCTTTATACAATTTGAAGCATCTTAATCCATTTAACGCATTTAAACCACAAATGCCTTCGTGAAAAAAATTATGTTTTTNTACGAAAGAAATGATAGCAAAGGGATTGATTTATTTTTTCACCATTCCATGTTCACTTCTGCGATCAGAAAGTTTTTTGCTGTATATTTGATAACCATATAAAATATGATATAGATATATTTTCGATTATTTATTCAAGTGTCGTTCTCAGGAATGTTAGTTAACACTAGCACTAAAAGGGTCAAATACACTTAATGCAAAATTAATTATGCAAATCAAACTGCAGATTTTAGAATTATTTGCTTTATAGAACTTGAAGCATCTTAATCCATTTAACGCATTTAAACCACAAATGCCTTCGTGAAAAAAATTATGTTTTCGTTTAGATAGAGCACTTTTACATTCTTACATAAAATATATATTTTGGAATAACTATGCATGTGTATAATAGCACGTAAACATTCATAGTTCAAATCAAAAAAAAACTTCAACTTAACACATAAACATTGTTAAATACGAGCTAACTAAACAATAATAAATAATAATGTGAAATTTGTATGGGCGCATTTAGTGTGTATATGTATGAGTGTATAATAAATAGATAATACAGCAACTATTTACAGAAAGGTTTGTAAAAAGGTTTGTGTGTTTCATTTGATCAAACAAAACTATGCCTCCCTCTCAAGATAACTACCAACAAGAATAACAAACAACCAATCACACCCTTTGGAATTAGAAACTCTGAGGAAGTTTTGTGGATTTTATAATTCTTTTTAGTACCTTTTACATAGATTTTGATCACCTTAAAATTTTAGTGCAACAAAAAATAATCAATTGGTACTTTTAATTAAACTTCATGCTCTTTTCTGGTTTGAGATCACATACGAACTAATGAAACTCATAAATAGCAGTAGTAAGTTCAGTTAAATTCATTGACATGTACGCCATTTACGCCAAATTTAGTGTTAGTACTACAGACCGGGTAAATTCGTTTACTATCGATTTTAACTTTTCTCGCCGATTGGTTGTTTGAAATTTTTTATATTTTGGTTGGGTTACTTGCGATGCGCGTTAAAAAATCTAGAATAAGCTACTTATTATTTATACCTCTGTATCGTCATCGTCGGTATTTTGATGACGGCCATTCGTCGAATTTCGGTTGTGCTGTTTTCGCGGATCGAAAGCATCCACTACAATTTGTTCGGTGCCCTTGATTTCAGCACGGCAGAACGGACAACCCTGCAATTAAACAAAAAAGTATCAATTAATATCAAGTAGGACCATCAATGCAAATGAATAAAAATTTTTAATTTTATTGTACAAGCAAAATACTAATAAATCTCGTATCTATACATAGTATAAAGGAAAGTCGAGATTTTCTCTAATATACTCTGTATCGACAAAAGGGGGATCTTCTTTTACTTCGAATTTTAATAGGGTGTCCACCTGTCTAAAAAACTATAAAATCCGCACCGTTCGTTGGATTACAAAAGATGAGGTGTCACTGGAACTGGATTGGCCTCTAGAAATCACTAATATTTTTTTTCATAGGGTTGCCACCTGTTAATAAAATTACCATATTCAATCATAATAAGCGTAGGCATCAGTTCTGTACCGTCACTGTCAAACAAAAAGACTTGGCCTCTACATGCGCAATAATGTATTTGTTTTCTGAGTAGGGTTGTCACCTATTAAAAAGGTAAAATATTTTCGCCGTTCGTTGGATTACAAAATGAGATACCAAATGAAAGTGCATGATTTTCACATGTACAAAAACTTTATTATTTTTTAAGTAGGGTTGCCGCCTATTTAAACTTACTATTTTCTATACTTAGTATAAAGGAAAGTTGATATATTTTGACCATGCCACTGAACGGATTTAGACGAATTTTTTCATGTATAATCTGTATCGATAGGAATTTTATCTTTAGTACGTTGAGTTTCTATACGGTTGTCACCTGTATAAAAAATTATAAGACCCGCACTGTTCGTTGGATTATCAGAAATGAGGTGTCAAATAAAATGTCTCGGCTAAGTGCCAATAATGTATTACTTTTTGAGTAGGGTTGCCACCTATTTAAAAATTACTGTTTCACTCGAACATGGTATGAATACAAAAAGGGAGATGTGAAGTGAAAAGGCTTGGCCTCAAGATAATCTATTATTTTTGAGTAGGGTTGCCACCTTTTTAAAAATAAGCTTTTATTTTTTTAAAGGGGCTGCCACCTATTTAAAAATTAATACCTAGCATATAATTCGTGAACGCGCTCTTTCTCCAAAATAGTGTTTTTTTTGTTAGGTGCTATATTCAAAAAAAGCGTAAGGAGCTGATGCTTTTTTTGTTTGCATATGTGAGCATGTGTGTTAGCTACATTTGTTGGGCTTTCAGTGATAGACAGAATTTATAAATCAGCTGTGCCTACTTTGATGTTTTTATTTCATTAGGTTCACGTACATATATACAAGTAAAATACTTATCCTCAGGATGTGTAATAATGTATTATTTTTCTGAGTAGGGTTGCCACCTGTTTAAAAACTATAAGATCTTCACCGACCGTTGGATAAAAAAAATGAGGTACCAAATGAAAATGCGTGGCCTTTGCATGTACAAAAGCTTTAAGTTTTTTGGGTAGAGTTACCATCTTTTTAAAATTACTATCTTCTATACATAGTATAGAGATATTTTAACAACGCTATTGAACGGATTTAGACAAGTTTTGCTATGTATATAATAAACGAAGTACATGATGACATATGATTTCTTTCTCCAAATACGTAAATGTACATACATATGCATACATTCCGTGACCGGCTAGCTATAAACATAATTTTGTCCGTTTTGGAGATGCAAATTTTTAGCTATATATGTATGTCGTACGTATGCACTTGTAAATATAGTTCAAAAGACGACTTATATTGCCATAATGCTGAATTTACACTACGCTTTGAAAAACTATGTACACACATATATGTATTTCTTTTATGACCTACATAATTTTTACGTTTGATAAGTTGACCTAGTTAAAATTAATTTGTATAACACACTTAACGAATTTCTTACCTGTCCTTCTGAGTCGACTTGCCAAGATGTGAGGCACGGCGTGCATAGTAGATGCCCGCAAGGCTCAATGCGTATATCCTTATCATTCTCGGCACATATTTTACACAATTGAAATGTGCTACCTGTTGGATCGAAATTTTTTTAGTTGGGTTTGTTACCTAGCATTTCTTCTTTATATATGCATATAACATACCCATTTCGCAGTATAGCTCATATTGTTCTTGTGTAACTGTAATATGATCTTCCGTAGGACTCTGCACTGCCGATGATAGATCGGGGTTACAAGCTTGACCATCCGGGTACAAATAAAACCCCTCCCTATAACAAATTACATATTGCATCCAAATAGGGTTATTTCGAAAATGTAACGAAAATGGAAACCCACCTGTGGCCATCTAACAATGCTTGACACAATGATTTGTTTTGCGGTATGGTTTGCAATATTTCTCCATCGGCGGTAACGTACCCTATCGCCCACTGCCCGAGGCGAGTACATGATAATCTGCATAAATAAATGTTAGTGATACATATCAATAAAATAGAATATTAATAACCTACCTGAACACATAGCTACCAGCCTTGTGGATGTAACGCTGCAATCGCGCTTTAACTTCGTCGTAAGTCAGAAACGCTACATATCCAGGGTGTGTGACAGCCAATATTTGCCAATTACGTAGCAGCGTTACCCACGGTTGAAAGAGTCTCGTAAACACGTCAAATTCAAAATTTGAAATATAATCGTTGCACGTTAAATCTATTGTGGTTTTTAGGGCCATTGCTTCTAGACCAGATGATATAGGATGTACTTTGTTCAACTCTTGTCGAAAGATTTTCCATGGGACCAAAGTACTGGAAGCATTTATCAAATTTAAATTTAATAACAGAAGTTAAAGATTGAAATATTATTTCAATTTAGTATTAATTCTTACCTAATTTCAAAAGGAAATTTATACAAAATAAAATATTTTTTCAAATGATCTGAACACTTAAATACGCTGTTTTTTGGGAATCATGCTGGAGTAGCAGTCCTTATCTATATATAAATCTAGGTCGTTATGGTTATTTTTTTATGTGTTATTTTGTGTACCCGTGGGTTTGGTCAGTTTATTTTCTTTTGGAAAGTTTGGAAAACATTTGTAATAATAATAATGATAGATTGGCGCTAACACATTCACATGTTAGGGTTTGGCCAAGCTGCTCCTTAGAAATCCTTAGTGCCTACGTTAAAATCGGTACATAGGGAAATACTCGCATTAACAAGCAAAGTAAGAATTGTAATGGTCTTATTTTTGTTTTACAATGAGAGTTTCTAACTTATATCCTTTATTTTGAATGGACAAACCTTTGTAGTTGGAAATGTTTAATGTATACTGTTTTTTACCTGTTTCCAAAGTTGAGCTTCCAAAACTCAG
>NW_016180072.1:0-6939 GCF_001687245.7 Rhagoletis zephyria | reverse complement strand
GGAATGTAATTGTAATTGTAATGTAATTGCATTTACCCAGCTCTGGCAGTTTTATATATCATTTAATTCTAGAATAAAAAAGTGCAATTCGCAAGTGGCAAGAGGTCTCGTTGATTTTCAATAATTTTTGTTTCGCTAATATTTCGCACATCTGCATGCTAAATGGGAAATAAAAGCGTTTGTTATATTATTAAAAATCAATGTGAACTCGTAGCCACTTGCAGCTTGCCTAAAGTTTAATGATCTATAAAACTGCATACTAAAATTTTGTATAAAAACTAAAAAAAAATATTTTCTATTATAACATTTCAAATTTGTTTATTAATTTTATTGTTTTTTTTTTGTTTTGGGAGAACCCTACAATTATTTTCAACTGGTTTTTATTATGTAACATTTATAATCTGGAACAGCAGAACCGATTTTCTTTAAAATTCCTTCTTTTTCTGCACTTTGCATTAAACAATTCAATACAAGGAAATGAAAATTCAAAAATCTTCTCTTGCTCATTTTATTAGCTTTGATTAAAAAATAACCAAATTCAATGAAAAATGAAGGCTCCAGTGAATTGTGAACACAAAATGGCAATTTTGAACCACTTTTCAGCGGTTGCCGAGTTGAAAACTTTCAGGGCTGGAGCTTCTGTGTAAATTTTCCGCTAAACCTCTCTTCGGAATACTCTAAGAGCCACATCATCGGATATTTTCATTATACATGCGCATGCTGAGTGACTTATGGCGTATGATTTTTGCATCACGAAGAACACAAAGTGCCTACTAATTCCAAAGTAGCACTGGTTGAAAGTAGTGATTCTGCGTCGGATTTTGTGGCCGACATTTAAATTGGGTGCTGATGCTCAGGTTATAATTACTGCCCATGCGGGTTCTGAAAAAAAAAAATTTTGCCGAATTCTAACGTATACGTCGAAACCATATATGTAATACTCCTATATTGGCAGTAAGAGCTAGTACCGTCCGAAAACCCTACAGTACAGATATATCAATAAACACGTACGAAAGAATAGGAACACATACGTTTATAAATAAACATGTACACAACACATATACAAAAACGGCACTCAAGTACACAATACATTGACAAAAACGGTACTAGACTGTCTCGCTTTGATTTCGGAATGCTTACACATTGAGAAGTTAGCTTACTGCCAATATAGAAGTATTACATATATGGACGAAACAAAATTTCCTTCTTTTTAATGAGACTACTTACTATGGGTGCTAATTTTTCGTCAGAAATTCGAGAAAAAAACTTGTAAGCAGCAGGTAATGTGGTAGCGTGTTGCTCTAATTACGAATTATCATTAATATATCAGCTTAAATAAATTTTGTGAAGTTCAGTTGACAAGCTCTTTAACTATTCCTTTGAGGAAGAAACATTCTGACTATCAAAAATCCAACTTGAAAAAGGCATAACCGACTTTGGTCTGACATCTCCTTCCTATTTTGTGATGGCTGGGAACCCACATTAAATAAAGGCGAAATAACTCAGCCAACTCGTTTAGAGATTTGCGGTACTTTATGGACACCACGCACTTAGTCTACTTTATGGACATCACGCACTTAGTCTACTATTATTTAGTGTTTTTAAAATCGCAAAGATTTCAGTGAAAATGTAGAAATCATCCACGCGGTCTTGTTAATTGCCATCAGCTCAGCAAGTAACACACTGCCTAAATATAATGGTCTGGAATATTATAGCTAAAGGAAATTCTATGATGTTCAGAATATACACCAATATTATATTTGTCATCGAGCTTTGGACCATTTGTGTAAACTACATATATATGTATACTCGTCTCTACCCTTCGCGTGAAGTTAGAAATATCATGAAAGATGTATTTGTGTGAGGAGTTCGTGGATCTTCGTGAGCTCAGTTTGACTTTCCTTGTCTACATCTCCCGTTTCATTTTCTATATGGGGTATTGAATCGGTCTGCTTGGCATGTATATCTATAGAAATTGGTTTCAGTGAGGCACGTAAAGCCTTTGATGACTGGGTTTTCATTGTACCCATTATGAGTACGGATGCAAGCCATTGAACTTTGCTTACCTCTTTAACATTGTTTCTCTTTTTTTTCCTTTTAAAAAGTATTCTAACGTACTATTATAGTGTAAAAGCATCGTCCTAACTACTGCCTTGTAAGGTCAATGTATTATCATGGCTTCCATCCAGCATTTAAAAATTTTTAAAAAATATAAAATCGTCCATTACAACTAGGCTTAATATGAGTGCAATGCACACAACAAATAGATGCATTTATATTAAAAAGTAAAACGCTCATTGCATTACAAACCTAAATGTATTCCACGTAATTTATGTAGTTTACAACATTTCTCTAAATTGCAATAGTCACGACGACGTCGACATTCATTTTCAACTGGAATTGCGTTTTGTAACTCAAAATACTCATCAAAATTATTTGCGAAAATAGCTGTATATTCGTATCTAGTTACATACATACATATGTATGTACATATATTTTTGAATGCACACCAAAAAGAGAAATTACTATTTGCACAAGCGCGCTTACAGCTCATAACCGCCATTCACTCACAAACGTTGACGAATGCCAAATAGAAAGAAAGCAAAAAAAACAACCAATCAGCCAAACTTCTAACGAAACCATCTGAGCTTTTCATGTAGTCCGAACTATGGCGACATTTGTTTGAAAAATATGGCACTCAATGTGGCTTAAATGGCTGCCACGTAATTGTGTTGGTGTGTGTATGAATGGTTGCGTTGTGCGTGTTTGTGTGTGTGTATGGGATTTGCGCGCAAAATTTCTAAAGTCATTTCTTAAGCATGCGTTCAAATACACACAAACTTTTGCGTGAATGTGCTTATCCACTAACTTTTTGGATGTTTTTTTTTTTTGCTTGGCTTGATACTTGTTTGCAAGAAATCTGTGGCTGCAACTACAACTTGAATTGCATGCGGGCAGCAACGACGCATCGGTGCGCCAGCAGCTGCGGTTACATGGTTAACATATAGTAAATATATATATATATGTATATATATATGCGCTTGGCAGCAAATCTGTTGGAACATTATCAAGAATATGATGTAGCTGAAGTAAAATGTCAGTAAGTTGCTTTCAACTGCTGCCAATGAGTGCGCCAAAGTAGAACTTGGAAGAGAATAGTAGCCAAATGGTTGGTGCAGCAAAGCGAGAGATGAATGGCCAATAGAAATTGCTGCAGCTGAGGTCATTGAATTCTTAAATTTTATTTTTTTTACCAGCTGCTGGACTCCAAAAAAAAAAAAAAGAATAAATTGCCAAAGCGCAACATATTTACTTGGTTTTTGTTCTGCAGTTACTTTAAATCTGTCTATTTTTCACTTTTTTTTCATTTTCGTAGTTATGTAAGGAAGAAAAGCCAAAAGTATGGGGCACTTAGTCCACTCAAGGGTCAGTCACAGCTGTGCACACACTTTAGGTTGAGGAAATTACCAGTAAACTAGTTATATGATAAGCTTGCGCATGCTGCACAGAGTATTTACCATCAAATTTATAATAGAGTTTTTCAAGGAAATGCTAAGTCTTTAAAGCCGTTTAACAGCATTTTCAGCTGGCAATTGGAATTTGTGGTTCGGTTATTTAAGATGTTAGCAGTTAACTCGTTAATACAGTAAAGTACACAGAGCAGCGTTAACTTGCATTTTTTCCAAATTCGTAATTTCAAAATGGAGTGAATTACGTTATACGAAATTTTTTTTGCTAAACAGATAAAAATATCGACAATTTCACTGATATGGGCCGAAAATTCGCTTTTTTAGAATATTAATTGGTAATAGAAAAAATATAAAGTTGACACTTTTTAGTCAATACCTTAGCCTCGCCCGTTTAAGTGCTAAAAAATGTTTTTCTTGGCTTACTTCGATTCTCTACAAAAAAGGTCCATGTAGCAAATTAGTTAGGACTAATGCTTTCGAAGGTACTTGCAATTTTAGTTAAAAATTTTATTAAGTAATTTATTTTTTAGTTTTAATTTTTTGAGCACATTGAACTTTGATGGACTTGGGCGAGCCTAAGATATTGACCAAAAAGTGTCATCTTTCACATGGATTGTTTTTAGAGCATAATGAAACATATTGTTGCCAATCAAAATTCTAAACAAGCGGATTTTCGGCCCACAATAGTGTTCACATAACGCTATGCTATGAATATACATACATATATATATATATATCGCACACGATCTTCAAAGGTGGCAAAACTAAAAAAAAAATAAAATAAATACATAATAAATTTTTAGTACATAATTTCAAAAATAAAAACCTGTTTAAACCTGTGTTTTGTTTAAACTTAAAAAAAAAAAAATACTATGAGCAAAAGCAAGTTTACAGCACCTAGGACTCACCGTGGATTTTTGGATTTTTTTTTTGCGATTGGGCCACGCATTTTCTTTCCTACGAGGCATTTTTTTTTTTGCTTCTATAAAAATATTTTTTTAGCTGAAGAAAACATTACTTCCTCATGCAACTAGGAACTTAAAAAAAACCTGCAAATATACTATGTTATACCATACAACAAGCGTATACTGCTCAAGAAGAAAAATTATCCTAGCTATAAATACAGAAAGAAGGAAAGTGTCAGAAAATGCAAAATTAAATTCTAAATATTTAAGAATCTCATCACAAAGATTTATTAAGTTGAGTAGGGTGCGAATTAGGAAAGAGAACTTCAGGTAACATCGTAAATTTTACAAAAGAATGAGGCTTTAATGAAATTAAAAATTCATTACGTTTTGTATACGCACGCAACAATCACGCAAACAATGCCAATAACGTGAATGGTAAGTTAAACAGACTTCAGAAATTCGCATCCAACTCATTTGTAGTGGGAATGGCAGTTGTGGCATAAATCACGAAAGAAGAAAATTAAAGGTGTGCAAACAGGAAAACTCTCAGCAACGAAACTGAAATATATGCTACAATGAAGAACACGAAGTAGTGCAAACATAAGCACACACACACACACATAAATATAGAACTAATAAATGAAAACATGGGATAAGGGAAGAAGGGGAAACTCATATCAAAAAAAATGCCTTTAAGTTGCATGCATTGAATGATATTGGGGGCTAGGAGGCTAATGTGGCACAGACTCGTTTATTTATCGACAGAATTTCTATAATATATATGCAAAACTAAAAATCCCAGGGTTAAATATTAACCACAAAAAAATAAAATGCTGCTCTCCTTCTTTTCCATATTTTTCAGCTTTTGGGTGGCTGTAAAAAAATGTGATCGCTTTAATGTTCACATGTACATACATACATGCAACCATAATCAGTAACGAAAAAAATCACCCGTTACAAGATTAACTCAAGTAATTTTCTTGTGGCTTTACCAAAATGCCGACCCACATTCTCGACATGCAAACGTTGATTGAGTGGGCGAAAGAGGAAGTGATGACAACCAAAATATAATCCATAAATGCGCGCATGCAAACTCACGTGGAATCGACAGGTCCAATATGTTTATCTAAATTTATGAACACTACATCCATATGCACATACTACGTTAGCTCTCTTGCAGGACATAGTCCAACAAACTATTTACGCTGCCCACGCCAATACAAGTGACCACAATAACTTTCATCTCCTACTTGCCAATTCATGGCGTGGAAAAATCCCTACACTACTACTTACATTCTCGCCATGCCTGCGAGTAATATTCCAAACCACTGGATAAACATAATTTATCTTGTACCAAACGCCATTCCTCATTTGTGCAATTCCTTTAATGTTCCGAAATCAAACAAATAATTTATCTGTTGAAATGCCAAAGCGGGGAATAAACTTCAGTCGAAATGAGAAATAGAGAAGCAGAAAAAAAGTGCNGTACAAGAATGTTAGACGTATGTTTACTTTTACAGCTTCTTCAAGTAATCGTAATAAATAACAAAACGTTGCTCTGATTGTTTTTATTTGCTCAATAAGTACAAGTTGTTGACTGTGTGCAAAAGCAAAAAAAAAAATAGATATATGTATTTTAGTTAAGCTGGTAAACGGCAAAGTGCTCTAAAGCGGTTGGCTAATGCTATGTGTGGTATGGCAATGCGATGAGCAAAAAAAAAAATAAAAAAAATTCTGCGTAATGATTCTTGCAGAGAAGAAAAATATTTGAAAAATGCGCGGTAGGCAAACAGAGTTCAATTGATTCAATTCTTTACAAAGACAAACACACTTGCCAGTGAAATAAATATACGGGAAGCAATGTGTGTAGGGGGGAATTCAATTTGTTAGTGGAGAGTTTTTTAATTCATCAACAAATATAAATTCTTGCTGTATACTAAATGCGGGTAATGGATTAAGTAGCTTCCTCGTTTGAATGAATGCTGATAGTCAGCCTTCGGACTTTGCGCCGATGGGAGTAGATTAATGTGGTTTTTAATAAGCCTTTAAAACTGCTCCTAGGTTAAAGAAAAACTTGCAAATATTAAGTTAGCGGACCATTTGATCCATACTGCAATTTTCATATAAAATAAAATTTAATAAAATATTATCTCTATTCACAAACAAATACGAAAGTCTTCCACAGCTCCAGTGGCCTCTTCAAGTAATGCTATTTCTAATTAAGGAGCTAGAAAGGGTGGAATTTGTAGTAGTTGCAAGTCTTAGTATCAGACATCAAGTGCTCAATTTCCGGCACATTCATTATAAAGACACCCAGCACGCAATGACAAATATTCATCGACTGAGTACATAAATAAAAGCGCACGCTTGGTAAATAAAAGCCAAATAAATGCTTATTACTTTGGTTGCAATTAAAAGACTATACATTGCTCCAAATGCGCCTTACACCTTAGATTCCTAAGTTTTTTATTTTTCTCAGTCTCACCTTACGTCAGATAAAAGCATTTTTGCGAATAACATTATTTTACAAAAATTCCACGAGACCTGAAATTCCAAACCAA
>NW_016180071.1:0-6941 GCF_001687245.7 Rhagoletis zephyria | reverse complement strand
CCGGATTTTAGCTAGTATCCGGCCGGATAGTCGGATAACAGAAAAACTGAAAAACCCTGAAATAAGGGCGTGTCCTGATATATCTGGTCTGGTCACCCTAGGTAACGACATAGTGCTTACCATAATGACAAGATTTCCTCTATCCGCCACTGGAAACGCGACTGTAGTGCTATGTTGAACTCGACCAAAGTGGAAATCGACGTTGTTTTCGCTGACCTTTTTTGCGCGTAATATATATAAAATAACTTTATTTATTTAGAGTATAGCATAAGCACCGCCAATAATATAACCCTGGACATCAAACAAAGAAAACCCCTTGCCAACAAGTTTTATTAGGGGCTTGGTAGGGAATTGAACAACAGAAATATAACTCTTTCTAAACGAAAAAGACCTATGCTCTACAAATCTCTTATCGCGTCCATCTTTCTATGCGGTGCAGAAATGGGAACAATGTCGAACAAAAAATGAAAAAACTTTCGGGGCTACCGCGATAACTACTCTACGTAAGATCTAACAACCAATTCGCTTATATTATGAGTAACGAAATATGTATATAAAATGATAAACGATGAGACTGTTGAACACTTTTTGTACATCTGGGCCTATTTTAGAATTAGCTACGAAGTTTGGAGCTCAAGTCTTGAACGATGAATTGCTAAGCTCCTTGATACCCAGCAAACTACTTCATACATGAAACTGCTTGTCAAAGAAATGTCTAGAAATTAAATAGGTACTGGTCGCTTCATTTTATTTCCGGCAGCTTTATTTTTTACCATCCAAGATCATTAGTTCAAAACGAGCACTGGTGAACAATGAGTTTTGCGGTTACAAGACCATCACGTAAAGTAATTAAAACATTTATTTATTCGATTAACTGTATTCTATTACAATTCAAAATTAATGGTGGTTATTATTTCACACTTGCAAAATATAAATTTGCACATAAACAGCTTTTTGAAAGTTCCATAGCCTACGGCGTTTGGTACATTAGTTGCAAATACTTGGACAACTGATCACCACATTGTCCGCGTCTGTAAAAAATTAACAAAATTTATCAGAAATACAGGTAGACAATAGCGTTTTATTTACAAACCCATGTTTGTACCAAGAAGGATAGAATACAAGATTACGCCAATGAGNGAATCAGGTACTAACAAAAATAAGTAGGTAGTGGAGTTCCTGTATCTACTTACTGTAGAAACTGCTTTTGCCATTGCCAGAAAACTAAACCAGCAACTGTCTACATTCACCATGGAAATGTACCTACTACAATTCACCAAGGAAAGGCCAACATGATTCCATGTAGAAGCTCATAGTTCATACACATAGCACAAAGCTCGATTTGGTGTTTAATGCATCTCCTCGCCGGCAGAACTGCTTCCACTTTTTCGCCAGGTTTTCGTCCGTAGGGAACGAAAAGAAACTTATATCGCACGCATTCCTTTTGTTTTCACTATTACACTTTGCCACTGCACACTTCCTTTTGCTTTGAAATGTTTCAATAATTGGTTTTTTCGTATGCTCACAATCAACAATTGCACCAAGATGACGTCACGCACACAGCTGATTCTGTCAAAATCACAAAGAGCGGATTAGCAGTACCGCGATTGGCGCAATCTCTATTTCTCTCATTCGTGTGTTTGTACGACTATGCATGTAAATACATATGTAAATATGCATGAACTTACCATGAGAACCGCATAGAAAGCACCGATCGTCGAACCAGCTAATACGTCCGTCGTATGGTGCTGGTAATCGGAAACACGTGTCAAACTAGTGTACCATGCGAACATAACGAGCAGAAATTGCATGAAATGTTTAACCATCTTGCAACGTTCCCAACTCATGCGCTTCTGCAAATATATCTGCAGCATTGCAAAAAAAAGAGCGAACAAGAATACATATATACATAATTACATTTTAAAATATTAGTAATTCCATTGAACATAAAGCTTTTAATTATACCGCCATGTAAATCATAGTGAAGCACGCGAAGCTGGCATGCGCACTGGGGAAGGAAAGACGCATATGCTTGAGCATACGTGGAGTGGCACTTCCAGAGCAAGTAAAATCCTCCACATAGCGTCCTACATTCAATGCATTGTTGCAACTACTGCCGTCGGCCAAAATGGGCTGGCAAACCTATTGAAGGAAAGAAATAGAACAAATGGCAAACATGTATACTTGTACATATGTATGTATTGTACGAGTATTAAAGCGAAGGTACACAACATGCGTTCGCCGGCAAATGCGTCACGCCGTCAATGTCAAATAAAATTGAACACGTGTGTTTGTATGACAGGTGTTACAGACGACGCCGTTACGAATGCGTTAACGCAGTTGCCGCCGAAAGTAAACCAATTCGCTACTTTTCTTTGCGTTCATGCGTTGACATTTGAAATTACATTTGTGGATATGCTTAAATATCAGCTGTTTTTTGTTTACAAAACAATGAGCGGCACGACGCAAGGTGTGTAACCAGTGTTGCCATCTTTTGAGTTTCAAACAGCACCAAACCTTGGAAAAAAGAGCGTTTTACCGCACTAAAAGCACTAATTTTTTTTTAATCAAAGGATACTTTTTTTAATAACAGTTTGTGGTAAACAGAAGTAAAAAATAAAATTATAGTTTAAAAACTAACACCACGCTATTATAATTTCCATTCGTACTGTCAGCAGGTATGTAACTTGAGAATAGAAATCGCTGCATCTTTTAGGCGCATCAATATTACATAGTTACATCCCGAGCTAATAAAAGGGAGGTAATAAACAATATTTACATGTATAAATAAATACACATTCATGCTTGCGAAGTAATACCGAAGTACTGCACATTAAAACTGGTACATATGGAGAAAGAACAATCGAATTGCAACAAACGAAATTGAATTTTGAAGGGGAAGAGTAATACTTAATGATACCCTAAGCGAAAAAATTTGTTGCTTTATAATAAACCGTGTTTTTACAGTTAGAGGTTAGGATATCTCAAAATTCTGACGTGGTAGAGAAATTCTGCAACCAGATTTGGATTCAGCACCGAAAAATCAACAAAAACCGATGAACTCAGGTGGCAGAAAAAGTTAAAAGGTTTCGAACTGTGTAATCAATCAATAAAAAAATAAATACTTAACTTATCTGCGTGCTAGCATTTTCAACGCGAATGCAATTTAACAAGAACGCAAGAACGTGGGTTTGTAACTTAATCTTTTTATCAATCATGGTTTGCAGTTTAGTGCATTTAAATTTGTAAATTCTTGTAAAGTCAGAAATTTTAGTGCTGAAAAAAGCACTAAAAAGGGCACTAGGCACTAAACCATTTTTTTGGGCGTTTTAATTTTCAAAAAGCACTAAATTAAGCTGGCAACTATGTGTTTAACAGCAAATTTTTCAACGTCGTCAACGGATCAACGCTACGCCGCAGCAAATAAAATTATGTACCTTCGGCTTTACTCATAATTGTCTTTTAATTATATCGCAAAGTGTTGGAGCTTGAATTCCTAAATATGGTCCAAAAATGCGTGTGAAAAAGTAAAGTCGGAATTTTTATGCTCGCACCCCTTAGGATTGTTCTTTACAATAGAAGACTTTCAATAGTAATACCCAATTGTTTATTTATTCGTTTTTTAATACTAACGATATTTTATTGGTCCCCCCATTGCATTTCTCAGGGCTTTTGGGGGTTTTCGGCGGACCCAGAAGCTATAAATAAACAATTGGGTATTATTGTTGGGAATCTTCTGCAGAGAAACAGAGGTTTCCGAACGAAAAATATTAATTTTTAAGAATTCGATACCATTTCTACGAAAAGTGTTTTTCTCATATAAAATACATGGTGAACTTTGAGCAACCTCTAAATATTTTTTGATTTATTTCTAAATAAAAAATAGGGGTATATCTTTTTCGATATTCAACAAACCTAGGGTGTGAGAGCATTAAAATTCGGACCTCACTAATTTTGGACCACCCTATTGCACATATGTATGTATAGATTCGTTTTGACTGACTGCTTGGTGACTTCATGGTAGTGCTAACTAATTTATACTTCCAGAAATGATCTTGGCGGACATTGAACGTAAACTGTTCAAACTGTTGTTTGTTAGGAAACCAAACATTAACAAAGTCAGGTGGTTTGTTTTCTTTTTTCTGTTTATGCAAAGGATTGCAAATGTTCTGTGCATTAAATGTTTCGGCTTTCCTTTCATTTTGGAGAGGTTGTTAACTTATAAAGCTTAGTATCCAGCTCTTAGGAAAACGGTCAAGCAAAAAATTGGCATTATTTCGTGTGTGTGAATAGTAGTGTCCAAGGAATTCTGACATCTGATATTTGACCGCCTGCTGTCTCACCCTTTCCTCACGAATTAATGGAACAGGCATACATTTTTGTTGCAAACATGGGTTTCCTTGTGCTTTTTGTTCACAAGAAACTTTAGAAAAGGGTAGTAGCGTAGCGTAGCAAATTTCTGAAGAACTGCGTACTGCCTAAAGGAAATTTGAAAAAAGAAATTTCTTCGAGACTTCTTCGGTGTTTTTTATATGGCGTTTTTGCCTTTCTTGAGAGCTGGGCACTAAGCTAAAGAGAGGAGCTCCATTAACCAGAAAGAACTGTATTCAATATCTGTTATTTGAAGAGTTTCAGAATAGCAATTCACGCAGTTTTTAGTTGGTAAATAAAGTTTTAAAATAAACGACAAGATGAAAAAACTATTCTGCATGAAGTGAGCTTTGTTTGAAAGCTGTTTGGCGTTCTTGACTTACGGCAAAGAAATGCGGGCGCAAACGACCAATCGAATACTTGGCAATATCCATCGTTAGTTGGCCTACTCCCGAACCGAAAATTAATAGACCAATTTTTTTGTAGCCCTCCACTATCCAGTCTGCAATATCTAACCGTCCAATGGAATATCGTTCGGAATTCATAGCACGACCATGAGTTCGATTGTAATGCGAAACGAAAAACTCTACTGTCGTAATCTGAAAGAAAAATTATTGCATTAGTGAACTAATAATGTTTTTGTTTAAATTTTTAATGTTGCCGTTATTTAGGTTGTCGTAAAAGTTTGCCATACTTAAATAAGTTCAGCAAATTTTCTAATTAGTCTGTAACAGCGTTCGGATTTTGCTTCAATCAGAGTCTGTTTACAAGTTATTTCTTTCAATTTCTTATCATTTGTTGTATTGCTAAAAAAGAAAGTTTTCAGAGTTAAATCCCGAATGTAAATTATAAAGGCTGGGTACTTATACTTATATATATATATACTTATATTTTTATAGCATTCAATTATTTGTTATTGCAATTAATTAGGAAGATTACAATATTTATGATTCATACAAAAACATTATAAACGCATTTTCGGAATAAGTATTTGCAGCAAGTACCTACTATTTGGAACTTACGTACATATGTCGTGTAGATGTAAAATGTTTGGCCTTGAATAAGTACATATGTACATATACACATAAATATGTAACATATATATTTTTCTTATACATACATACTGTAATCAAATTCTTGCCTTAAAATTTGATTGAAAATATGTAAATTTACCATTTTATAATTTAGACACAAAAAAATAATATATGTAAGCATGATAAAAACATTACAAGGTAAATTCATTCTCTCATTTCGTCGGCCATGATTTTTTTCTGACGTTTGCCAACATTTTAAAATCATATAAAATTGAAAATACAAAAATTAAATTGTTCACAATTGTTGTTGAATGAAAATGAGAATGTTGTGTGAGTTTGAGTTTTGATTTTAAAATTATATTGTTGCAAACGTCAGACTGCCTCTCAATGGTTTTACCTTGTTATGTTTTTATCATGTATGTAAGTCTGTTACGAAAACTCCGTTTCTCCCGATTTTTATGTCATTTGCACTGCACTGATTTTCCTAACGCTGCACATACGCGTATTTGAACGGTCTAGGCGGCCATGAGTCAATTTGACAAAATTTTAGAAAAAAATAGTCACATTCGATCCGAAAAAACCTTCTCAGCTTTTTAACTTGTACAGCGAACGTTGACTTTTGACCGGAATTAGAGTTNTTCTCAGCTTTTTAACTTGTACAGCGAACGTTGACTTTTGACCGGAATTAGAGTTCGAGTATTCTAGGGCTGGCAAGAAGTCCGGAAGCACACAAAAAGTTTTTGGATACCGTATTCATGTCTAGCGACCTCATATTTATTAGCATGAAAAACATAATTTTTCTTATAAACTAGTGTACTATATTCTATTTTCCGAATTTCGGCATATTTTTTGACACTGTCCTCTTTTATGTAAATTTTCACCACTGGCATCCCATGACCTCTTCAATAAAATACACATTGCTTGGACAGCTTTGTTAGGAGTTTTCAAGAAAATTTTCGCTAGAAATCTGTAATCAAGATATTTTCAATCGGCAACTTTTGAGTTGAGATCCTCAGGCCAATGTATGTATTGAGGAAAAGTGAACTCATTTTGCTCTCTTTATACCGGCAAAATCTGAAATTTTGTTTTCATTCTTTGTAATAAAACTCACTTTCTTCGCAAATATTTTGTCTCTTTTCTTTTAAATGTATTTATTTCATTAACATTTACCCTCCATTATTTATTTGATAGAAAATAAATTGAATAAGTATGTTAAAATTATAATATATTTTATAAATTCTAAGAAAATAAACCATATCCCTTTATGATATTTTTTGAAGTACAGAATGCGGGTTAAATAAAAGTGTTGAATTGGTTATGCACAAGGTATATTAAACAAGGTGTGATTGACAACTCAGTGCGGCTCTCTTTTAGGGTACTATAATGTCAAAAAGTATAAACAAACGAATTAACCCTTAGTGATACATTACCTGGAATATATATATTTTGTTAATAAAATAAAACAAATTGTTTATAATATCGTTTTGGCAATTTTCTTGTTTTTAATTGCCCTAGTTTTATGCCTTTGTGCGTTTA
>NW_016180070.1:0-6942 GCF_001687245.7 Rhagoletis zephyria | reverse complement strand
CGTATTTGTGTTGCGATTTGATTTAGTTTAACAATTTGAATATATTACTTAAAGTTGTGATTAATCGGATTAAATAGTTATAATTGAGTTCTGATTTATTTATGCATTTCATCGCATACCGCTACCATAGGACAGAGCTTAGAAAATATTATTTTCATTATAAATAATAATTACGCTACCCGTTTCTGAGCACTGGAGTGATACCAACTGTGTTACATATGTACATAAGTATACGCATATGTTTGTAGGTACATACTCGCATGTATGTGTATACATAATACATATTTTTATATATATTTCTTTTTATCTTAGTTAGTCATGAAAAAGCCTCAAGTCAAGTGTGTGACACACTTTTTCAAGCAGACAGGCTGTAGACATTGCTGGCAATGATAAATACAATACATATGTACATACAATACATATGTACTTATATACATATTATATTTATGTACATAATTGCCAACAAGCTAAATTACAGGCTGCGAAAGCAAAACGCGATCAAGCTGTGGACGATAACAATGCAAATATTGTATATGTATGTACATACAAATGTATGAATACATAAATAAATACATGTATATATACTTAAAAAAATAAAAATGTATTTAAACACGCACTCAATATATACATATGTACATATGTATGTGTATGATAAGTTGACCTCAGCCTCAGCAATGGCTAAGCAAATACTTTTATTTATTTGCAGGCAGCGAGCGCTTATTCCTTTGAAGTGTTGAAAATACTAGTATGAAATGAAAATCTCAGAAAAAAAATCAGAAAACATTTTTTATCAGGTGGGGAGAGCTTAAAACTTTGCACCATAACAATTTAATACTATGTGTGACAACAACAAGGGACGACAGCAAAAGCTCGCAAACCTAAAAATCAAAATGCGTTTAACTCGTTGCAACTTGGACTCGCTTATTTTTTGAATAGAAATTTTTTTTTTTGAGCTTTCGTTCACATGACCAATTTTTATAATTTAGCAAATTGATTTTGAGCGATATCTCGTTGGATACGCGTTGCATGTATCTGTTCGCCGCTACAATTGGCAATGGAATTCTGGCAACTGACAAATGGCTGCTGTTGTTATTTTATGTAGAGGCGTTTTGTATCCATTGTAGCCTGAATGTTTGTTTTCTTTGGCTGCTTTGAATGTTTGCGTTGGTTTGCTTATTTTTTTTTTTATAGCTGTATGTGCAACATGTGATGGAACTTTTACGACTTTTTTGAATTCAACTTTTGTCGTTGTTGTTGTTGTCGTCATCTGTTTGCTATGACACTGATTTAATTGTGTAGTTACTCTTTTTTTGAAGTAACTTTTTTGTGGAGTTCCTGATATGCATGAACACTTTTTTTTGAGAGAAAAAACCAAATTTGGCAGGGGTGCTTTAATTCGGTGCAAGCGCAGCGATGCATTTCGGATTAAAGGACGCGCAGAGATGCATCTTTCAAGTGGGCGCAAGTCACATGAACAATATAAAATATGTATATAATTTTGTGACAAAAAAACATTTCAAAAAATTTATGATTTATAGAAAAATTTTTTTTAAATAAAAAATTACAATCTTGCTACGCAGTGAATAATCAGCCTAAGCTCGGTATAATGCTGGGCATTTATCTAAATGTTTGTTATTTCTTAAATATTTGAGCAAAAATTTATAAAAAGTAAGAAAATAGAGATCAAGAAAATCTATAATATATTTTGGAAATATATTTTTTAAGTATAAAATTTATAGCAAAATTAAAAAGAATGAAAAGTAAAATTTTCGGAAATGATTTAAAAAAAATATATGTATTTGCAATATATAAAGGTTATGGAAAAAACCAAAAATTAATAAATCCTTAAAATAATTTATTTAAATATTATTTCGTTTTAGATAAAACATTTTTTGAACGAATTTTTTGTTATAGAAAATTTTGTAAAAATAATTAAAAATTTAAATCTATTATAGGTAAAAAAGTTTGATGTCGTCGGCTTAAAGCAATATTGTAAAAAAAAAAAATAATTTTTTTTTTAGAAAAATATGTGAAATATATAATTTTTTAAATAAAAAATAATTTTTAAAATAATTTTAAATTTATAGAAATCTTTTTTAATATAATTAAAAATTTAAATCTATTATAGTTAAAAAAGTTTGATGTCGTTTCGGCTTAAAGCAATATTGTAAAAACAAAAAAATTGAATTTTTTTTAGAAAAATATGTGAAATATATAATTTTTTAAATAAAACATAATTTTTTATTTATAGAAATCTTTTTTAATAGAAATAAAAATTTAAACCTATTATAAGAAAAAAAGTGCGACGCCTTTGGCTTAAAGCAATATTAAAAGAAAAAATTATTTTTTTTTTTTGGAAAATTGTATGTAAAAAATTAAAAAAAAGATTGCTTGAATTTGTTTATTAAATTGCTTAAAAATTTTGAAACAAATTTCGTGTATAGAAAATAAAACTTATTTCTAAAATTTAACTATTTAAGCAACTCGCAATCAAACCATTGCTTTTTCTATGGCCACCAATGTCAATCAAACGTACGCCTTCTCCTCGCGCTGAGCTCATAATTGATTAGGTTTGAAGAGCAGAATAGCGCAAAGCAGAGCGAAATAGCGCAGCAGCACACTACTACATTGTATGTATGTATGTATGTATGTATGTATGTATGTATGTACTTAGAAGCGCGTCGATCACCGATTACTGATCAGAACAAAAGCATATACAAACAAACACTTTACAATTAGTGCAACAAGCATGAATATTAGTTGGTACATACATCAGTACACCACATGTACGCACGTATGTATGTATGTATGTAATATAATTACGCACAGCATGAGGTCATTTTGGATGTTGCTGCGCAAAGTTGCATTGAAAAGCGAGAAATAAACCAAAAAGCGACAATGGAAACTAGCGCACACTTGGCATGGCTGGTTGGCTGGTTGGCTGGCTAGCTGGCGGCACAGCAGCAGCAGCAGCAGCAGCAACAGCGACCACAGAGGACAAAGCAACGGGAGCAGAGCAGAGCAGAGCCGGTGCAGCAAAGGCTAGCTGCCTGCATAAAGGCGAGCAACAACGCCGCGCGACGGCTATTTAACCTATTTTAGTGCGCCGAAGGCCAAGCTGTGTGTTTTTTTGCTGCTGCTGCTAGAATAACGTATAGCCGCCTTATTTCTTCAATGCATGCACAATATTTGTTTTGCACAATTTTTCTTTTTTTGTTATAGTTTTAGTTTTACGCAATTTTCTTGCGTTTTTCTTTTAGATTTTTCTTTTTTGAGAAATTAATCTCACTTTTCATAGCGCATTAGTACCACATATGGCGTTATTGTCGTCGCTGGTTTGGCAGGCAGACATTTTGCGTCACATCTACTTATTTATATAATAACTGTGCCACACATTCACACATACACACATATGCAATTACATGCGTTCCCATACGCCAGTTAGTCATGCCAGTTTTGGCCAAAGAACGACAAAAATAAATAAATTTAATTTTTTTTTGTTTTTTTGCTTAACTTTACAAAACTTATTTTTCTTCGCAAACCTTACCAAAAATAGTCAATGATTGTTGTTGCCGTTTGTGAGTGATGGCAGCAGCAGTGGCGCTGATGTTGGTGACACGCTTCATCTCAAATGTTTATTATTTCCTTTTGTTCCTGTTGGTTCGTAATTACCCATTTGTTGATTTTATAGAACACTTGCGGTCTTTGTTTGGTTGTACACTCTTTTTTTTTTGTGTGCTTACTTTTATGCTGTTTACTCATTGTAGCACTTGTCATCCATCCATCAATNAGTCAGGTGCCCCCCCCCCACAGTTGCCGTGTGTGAGTCATTTTGTTTACTAATGCTTATGAAAATATTATTCTGTCCCTGGGTTTTCGTTAGCCACAATTGTCGCAATTAGAATTCTTTTTTTATCTGCTTTTAGTTTATTCAAAGTTTGAATTGTGTGCTCTGGCACGGCTGGTGGTTACTTGCGCTTTTCTAAGAATACTAAACAAATAAGAAGCGCTTTGCTTTTCAGATAAAATTAGCATACACTTTAAAATTTTTTTTCACAATAAAATTTTTTTAACACACTAAAAGTGAACGTTATTCTAAATTTATGCGACCTACTACTTTTTTGAGTACCTTCTCGTTTCCTTGACTAAATTGGTTACTATATGAAGTTTTCATACTCCGTCCCTTTGCCTTTTAAAACTCGCCATTCGTTTGGTGATACTACCAAACCGATTTCAACAACCAAAAAAAAAAACACTGTGGGAAAGGTACTTTTTTTTTTGTAAATTTTTTATTGTTGAAAATTGTGGCCAAAAACATCGTTTAAAAATGTACGTATTTTGTGTATTGTTGTTGTTGCTCCTGTTCAATTTGAGTTAAAAAAAAACAACAACATAAGAATACGGGCTAACTGGAAGGGCAAGGAAATTAATTGCAATTTTTCCGAAATTTATCGAATGATCGAAGCTTATAGTTATCGAAATGTATCGAGTTATCTATGTTTATTGAGTTAGGGATCGAATTATTCAAATTGATTAGGGTTCGTTGAGTGGTTGAAGATTATAGATAGACACAGAAAAATAGTTTTCAAAATTTACGGATAGTTATGGAGCTATAAAAATTTATGGCATTATCGAAATTTGCCGAGTCAATGAAATTTATCTAAATATCGATATTTATTGGATTACCATATTATAGATTTAACGAAATTTATTGAGTTATAATAATGCATCGAGTTCCTTCAACTTATCGAGTTATCGATATTTATTGAATTACTGAAATTTGTCAATTTAACATTAATTTATTGGAATGTAGTATGTTATAGATATTGTTCATCCCCAAATAATCTGAGGGTTTTTCATAAAATGGAAAAAGCCTTTAAATCTTCGAAAAATTCAAAACTTTTATTGAGAGATCAAGATTTCTATGAAATGAAAAAAAAACGTTTTGTTCGATAAAAAATCCGGTTTATTCGATATTCGAAAAATCATCATTGACAAAAAAAAAACGCCCAAAGATATCCAAAAACACCAACTCAATCACTCTATATATACAAAGCCTCGTTTTTATAGGAATATTATAGGAATATTGTATTTAGGTTAATATTAGAAATTTCAATAATTAATGCAGATGTCAGTTATGGTTTTAATTGTAACAAAATAAATGCGGAAATTCGCTGATGCATAAATATTTGCTTACTAATGTTTAATCTATTTTTAAATATGTGGCAACTTTGCGCTTAGAAATGTTTTGACTTAAAGCTCACCAAAATACGCTTCGGTTTTAAAGAGGTGTGGTAAAATTTTACTAAACTTTCGAGTTGTAATAAGTTTTATTTTTAAATATGTGGCAGCTCTGATTTTAAATACTTCAAATTTAATGTGTTCTGAAATACCGTTCGTTTGAAATCATTATTGTTTTGTACATACATATCTACGCATTTGTACATATATTTAAATTTAACTAACAAAATTTATTGAAACCAGTTTTTTGTAATAGATGGCAACTCTATTCTAGCATATGTCTTGGCTAAAGTTTACTCAAGCGTTGTTTGCTTGGTAGGAAACATTTCGTTACATTTGTTAACCTGGGTCCAACCGTACAGTAGTTCATTTCTCTAATCACACCGCTACATCTAAACTATTAATAGCTTCAAGATAAATGCAAATTTTTTAGTAACATTGAACAATATGTACATAGTTGCAGACCTTTTAAAATAATTCGACACTATTTTTAGTTAAATTGCTTACTTACTTACAATATTATATTTGAAATATTAAATATTTACACTGTGCCCCATTTTTACGTAATTGTTTATCGTTTAAATAATCGCTGTTGACAGTAAAATTGCTACCACCATCAGCCAACATAAATTCATGTCAATTATGTTGCAGCAGCGCAGCATGGCAGCAGAGCAAGTCATGCCACTGACAAGATTTCAATTGCAGATCTCAAACAAAATAAAAGTAAAAATAAAAATAAGAATAACAAGTTTGCTAAACTTGCAACTTGCGTAGATATGTATGTATACGCGTATCGATAACATATTTATTTATTTACGTAATATACTTAGCTGAGGGAAATAAACAGTGCTTGAAGTGCTGAGTGTTTATTTAGAGCCTGGAGTCGGTTCAAGACTCACAGTATCGTTTTAAGACATTAAAGATATGAAATCTAATGTAATACTTATGTATGTAGATATGATCAATAAGTTATATGAATAAATTTGCACTTGGGGCTTATCATAAGTGGCTGTAACGTAGTATTCTTTGTATGTGCCTTTTCAAGGCAGTCAATGAGCCATTTATTTTGAAAGTGGCATAACTCACTTCGAACCTCTTGTTACTTGCATCTTGTACCGGTAGAAGATAATATATCCAGAATTTTAGTGAATTTGCCCACACCGTAGTCTTCTTTGGACTCGTCAGCATAGATGCCAACCAAATTCTCATCGATTGTCCTGCCTCTATTTCAGTCCTATATATAAGGAAAATACACCGGAAAATTTTTGCTGCGGGTTAAGGAGTTCCTGTGGTAAACTGTGGACTGTTCCCGAACTCATGGGTTGACCTAGCAACTTTTGGTTTTGACTGGAGTACTGACTCAGAATTGCTCAATAGAATGGGATGAGCTACCCATTGTCAGGGTTCTCGATCGAGTACGAATTTTTTTGACGTAGAATACGTCTTACCTTAAGGTATGGGGGCTATGTTCAAATGTTGTAGTTGTAATTTTTAGAGCTTCACAAAAACGCTTATTGCACGAGAACTAATAAAGCGATTTCGAAGAAAAGTGTGGCGTTTCAAAGATAAAATTCCAAACCTGTCGACAGATTCATTTTTGTAAATAACCAATTCGGTTTCTGTCGTAAAAACAACGGTAAACATTGCCTTATTTTGGGGTCAATTTTGAGCCTTTAAAGTGCTCTAGCAACTTATTGTTGG
>NW_016180069.1:0-6942 GCF_001687245.7 Rhagoletis zephyria | reverse complement strand
CTGCTCATTTTTCATACAAAAAATCTTTGTGTATTTTCATTTGACCACTCATTGGCTCCTATTTATTCATAGATTTTCTTCATTAGTAATTTGACTTTTTTTTTGTAATAGAACAGACTTTAGCGTAAATACAAAAATTTGGCACAGAACCTGTTATTTTTTAAATTTTTCTTCTGTTAAAATTTGTTTTTATTTGTAATTTTTTCATTAAAAAATAAAAAAAAACTTGAATGATTAATTAATTTCTCAGAAACTATAAGTCATATCGTAAAGGGATGTATACACGGTTTATGAAAAATTTTATTAGCTTTCATTTGCCGTACTTTTTAACAAGATTGTTGAATTGGGTCGTAAGTAATACGTTAATCACGTACAATTTTTTTGCTTTAAGCTGAATAACGGTAGATTGAGAATATCGCGAAAACGCATCCATAGGAAAAAAATTTACTCGATTTTCGAAATCACGGAGCAATTCTACATAGGAATCTTATAGTGTCATCCATAGAATATTTTTGCTGTAAACCAGTGTAATTTGCAAGTAAATAAAACTCAGTACTTTAAAGTATCGACACTTAATACTGAGTACTTTGAACCGATCCTGAGTACATGTATTAAAGTTATGATTGGAATAGATTATTTTGAGTACTGAGTACTTTCGAGTTCTTTTAAGTTCTGAGTACTTTCGAGTACTTTTGTGAGTACCGAGTACATTTTTTTTTTTTGATAATAGAGTTCAGAGTACTTTTGGTATCGATACTGCCCAACATGGAATAAAATACAATACACAATAATAATTTTTAACCAGATTACCTGATAACCAGGCAAGTGTGTACATCCACAATGATAAAATGATAAGAAATTGAGAATGATGGGGGCAAAAATGAATTCGAGAATGAAAGTTTTGGAAAAAACAGCAATAGCTGCTCTTAGCCCGCACTTAAATTTTCAGTAGTATTCTCACCGTCACAAAGAATACAAAGCGAAGAAATACATTTTTCACTTAGGTATGTATATAAAGATAATGACAAGAAATATATATTTGTATAAAAACACATACATAATATATATACTTATTAAATATATTACTATCATCGCACAATACCAAAACAATTTTAAAATACAACTTTTTTATTTATTAAAGAAAAAAACCTCTTTGTGTATGTATAAAAAAGTGCAACTGAGAAAACATCCTTACCATGTCTATACCATTTCTCTCCTCTGGCTCAACTCATCTTCAAAATGTATGACTATTATTTATGATTATCGACTCTATGCTATGCCAGCAGCATTGGGTGCAACGGCAGCAGCTTAAGGCTCGAAGGCAAAATATTTTGTTAAAGTCATCAGTTATGCAGCATATAATTTATTAACTTACCAGCATACATATATGGTTACATATGTATATATGTCTACATATGTGGGAATATACCTACATCCATATACAAATACATATGCATAAATTACTACAACGCAAGTCAATTGCGGAAAAAATACATACTTGGGAAAAAATAAATATTTTAAAGAAATTTTAACTTGCGCACTACTCCTGGACTCTGAAAAAGTTATGCTGCAATTTGTAATGCGTACATACATACATATCTATGTATACAGGTAATGTATAGATATTCTAGGATGCAAAAATGAAATTAATTCAAATAAGAATAGAAAACATTTTAAGAAATAATACACAATTCTCTAATGTAGAATACCTTTAAACTCGGAAAGCTAAAAAAAGCGTTTAGTTCGTAGTAGTGATGGTAATGGTAATGCTAATGTTAATAGTAATTGTACTGGTAAAATTTTTGGTAATTGTAATGACAATATTAACGGCATTGCTAATAGTAATGCTAATGGTAATAGCAATACTAATCGTAAAAGTAATGTTAATTGGTACGGAAACTGTAATGGTATTGGTGATGGTATAGGTAATGTTAATGGTAGTGGTTATCATGGTAATAAAGACACTAATTAAGGCAGATATTCTTATTTCCTTATTTTTTTATTTGTATGCAGTTATCTGCGCATCAGTTTTTTACAATATATTTTATTTTTTATTTTTTACTTATAAAGTGGATTTTATGTCATATCAATTCTTTCTTTACCTATGTATATGCAAATGCACAAAAGGCAGACATAAATTTATATGATCAACCAATGTTAAATTTAATTGCACATTATTTAAATATTTACAAACACTTAACGTTCTTAATGTACAGGCAAACGAACTACGTTGCGGGCCTTGAAGGAGTTGCTGCTAAAATGGCACAATTTTTAATTAACCTACATATACAAACAAAAAAGGAAAATGTAAGTTAAGTGAAAATTATGCAATTAAAAATATTACATAAACTGTAAAGTATACGCCGTGTGGTACCTATTGTTGTATTGGCATTTCCTGTATCTGATAGCCGACCTTTTATGTTGCTATATAATTGAATATTTTTGTATGTGTATATCTTCCTTTTGTATGCGTATGGACTGCCCGCCTGCTATTACCGTGTATCATACACTTCAACTCCTCAACCTGACGTATTGCATTGGCGTAACCAATTGACAGCCACAATCGCAGCAATTACGTTAATTTATATAACCACACACCAGTGTCATGACCGCCGACCGCACCATTCATTCAGCCATGGACGAATGTCGATGAATTTACTTTTGCTTTTCATCTACTTATATTTATACGTGAACATATTACAAATATTTATTAAGGCTGTTTTAAGTAATTTAATTCTAAGAACTGTCGCTTGATCCTTGAGTGAGCATACACAATCGCCGATGGCAAATGAAATGAAAGAACTTACATAGTGTGAGATAATATTTTATTTAAAAAGATTCTACAAACTTATTTGTATTTAGGATTCGAAATTATCTACTAAAATTGAAAAGCGTTGTGTGTACTTCTTGAAAATCATCTGTCTTCCGAAAAAGGAATCTTGACATATCATTCTTTGCATTTCACATGCTAACTCAATTATCGTCAAAAAAAGTATTTAATATAAAAGTATGTATCGTCCCCTCAATATAACAATAGCGTATAATTTTTTTTGGGTTTTGAGAAAATCGAGTTTAAAGTTTTTGTTTTTTTTTGTTTGAAGGAAATTTTTGAACAAGAAATTATACACCACTTTTTCCAATTTCCAAAAAATAATGGCGTATGAGCACATACGCTATTGTTATATTGAGGGGACGATATGTAAGTAAAGATATTTTCATAAACCCACAACAGTATAAAATATTTTCATTATAAACAGCGCAACCCTAATGCAGATGTGAATAAAGTAAACTTTGCCATTGCGTAGTAGATACATATATGTACATACATTAGGGCGGGTAATTTTTCGTTTTACTTAGTTTCGGCTGACTGACATATTTCACTTCTGAATTCTGAACAAAAAATGTCTATCGCATCATAGCACTAAAACGGATTTTGAGCCTCCTTATTTTTAGTTTTAATTATTAGTTCATAACCAATTTCGTTTTTTTACCGTCTCCAACTCAATTAAGTTGATGAGATAAGTAACATAGTATTACAAAGCGGGTACCAAGTATATTTGAGATCCTCTTGCGAAGAAACACAAGGTGATACAATCTTCCTCTTAAGCTTTAATTAAAGCTTGAACTGGATTTGAACTTCACTTAAAGTCATTAATTGAAAATAGAACTGATTCTGGTGAAGTTTGGAAACCAACCGCAATTAAATACAAGGTGATATAATTTTCTACTTGAAATTTAATTAAACCTAAAATTTTGAACAATTCGTTCTGCACAATTACCTAATAGTCGCTGGTAGTGATTTTAGTAACACGCAAATAAGAAATATCACACCTGACTACAGGTGACTTTCAGGTCAAGGTGCAGGGATGGTATTTTCAGCGGTTGTAGTCGAAAGCTCGTCTAAGGCTTAGTGGAATTTACTAAATATAACCTTTGGTTCACCAATAGAGCTTCTCAAAAATTGCTTCGACCACATTTTTCTCAAAATCTCTAGCTGTTGGAAATTTTTTGCTTAGGCATTCGTAATAAGCACACAAAATAACAAAAACGGCCTTAATATTTGCTTCACCAAAATTGTAAATTTGTTTTTTTTTTTTGGTTTGTGTTATATTTTTATTTTCACCTTTGAAGGCATTGACTTGATAGGCGGTATTTTCTCTAGCAATTGTTTTACAAATCTGTTGTTTTAATAACGATTTTATGTTTAGTATGATTCGATGCCTAGATTTAAGGGTTATCCAATCTCGTTTTAGCCACAACGGCGATTTAGACTGTTTTGCAAATGGTGGATTTGCTTCCAACAAAAAATTTAACCAAAATATAGAAAAATTAAAAATTAAATCCATTTTATAGTTAATGCACTTTTTTGTATAGAATTGCCAGTAGAATACTTGAGGTTATATTTTTTAAGCACAAATTGGCCCGCCCTTATGTACATATGTATGTATGTTCATACATAGAACGCATTCCAATAATAGCAAAATGAAACTACTATGAACGACATCGATTTAATATAATCTTTTCTATATTTGGTTTCACTGCGACCATAAAGAAATTTAATTTTATTTATTCTTTCGGTCACACATCCCTCGGCTTGGTATGAAATTTAGACTTGGATGAACATCCGTTCACAGGTCGAAAACGATACGAAAGAAAATTACGTGATACGTCTGGCAGTATAAGCTGAATGGGACAAAGAGTACGTTCACGTATGTCATAATCCGAAAAATTTATTTTTTCGTGGCGAGTAGTACGAGCCCAAGAATTTAGGTGATTCCAATAACCACCTAGATTTCAGTTTTAATATATTGACTGCTTAAACTCTATGGTCCGCCATTTTGTATAGAATGCCAGTTTGGATAAGATTGCTTCACGTTTTCTAATCAGACTCTTCGGGACTGACATTTTCAGCTTTCGGCACTTCGTTTTTTTGGCACTTAGCGCTTTCAATACATATTACTATCCGATTCGTAGTAGTATCGCAAAAGACTTACGCGTACGGTCCAAGTGAGCTCTTGCTTTGAGCAAGCTCCTTAACCAAACTTACGATAATCAAGCGCCAGTGTGATTTGCTTCAATCTCATTAAGTTTCATAGATTTGTTCCAATGAAGACAATTTCATATTTGCAAGTCCAATTCTTATCTTACCTAACAGCTTATCACGTTTTGTGTAACGCATATGATAATTGAGTTTTGTTTTTATTTAAAAAATAATAGGTTAGCTTGGGCAGCAGTCCTATGCAGACTCACTTAGACTCAGGTTCATTTTTATTACCAAATGAGGTTTTGATTTAGCCCTGTTCCCCCTATGAACAACTGGGCGCTTAGCAAGCAAGTGCATAAGCTTCTAACATGCATCGCTTTGAAGTCATCGAGATCGTTGAAGAAATAACGCCAATAACTTTTCCTCTCTCCGTGATACGTCAGGCAGGTCATAGAGCCGGTTGATGACAGAGAAGATGTGGGATGGTTTTTTCTTCGTCCTCATTCTTGCAGCTTCTACAGTAGACATTTCAGGGTGTGCCCAGTCTAGCTGCGTGTAGTCCAGTCAGATAACGTTCGGTGAGAACTATGCGAATATCCTGCCTCTACAGATTAAGTGAAGACTTAGTACGTTAAGCTACTACGACTGGGCAGAGTATTTGGCCATTTTTTCATTGGAAATTTCTATGAATATTTTATTCAGCACGAATTTACATATTTCAAGAAGAATGCCGGGAGTATCCCTTATATCTGTATCAGGCAATGTCTCGAATTACACGCGAGCTCGTCAGCCATGTAATTTCTCTTAATGTAACAGTAGCCCAGAAAAAGTGTGTGCTTAATTTCTCAGTCATCTTGTTAAGAGATCGGTGGCATTGAGCCGTCCGATTGTCAGTGATGAGGACTTTGAGTAGCCATCAGTTCCGCCTGAAAAATATTGCAGTAGTCAGGAAGGCGGAAGCTGACTGTGTCCATTGACCATTCCTCCCTTGACGGGAAGACGGGTTATGAACCTGGTCCTGCAAGTCCGGGTGGATGGAATGTCGTCGGTTATAGGAAACTGCATGCAGATCCGTCGGCAGTAATGTTCTTAGCGTGTTGAAAGCTATAGTGCAGAGGTTCCCAAACTTTTTTTCTCGTAGACCCCTTTCAAAAATTGACTGGTTTCGGTGGACCCCCTGCAGATACATTTATAAATATTCCCAAAGCTCGTAAAACAATTACATGTGAATTCAAAAACTAAACTCAGAGTTGCCAAAATAAAAGTAAAATATTTTCTTATAAAAATAATGTGATTACACACTTGTAGGTTTTAAAAAACATAGCTCGTAAATACATCAAAATACTCTCTCCGAAGAGTTATATTTTTTGAGAGCACTGCGAGCACTAGCGTTATTCACATTATCTTCACCATAAACTCATCAAATGTTGGCTCACTTATGACTTTGCACGTGGAGTATATCGTCACCTGAAATGCAAAAAGACGTAACAAACATCATCGATTAAAGGCAAAAAGTCATAACTAATAAAAAATTCAAAATTCACTTTTTGATTTATATGATGGATTTCATCGAATTACAACTCCCCACATCATTTTGTGAAAAAAACATTTAAATATTAGTCACGAATTTTTCCATTTCATCTACGATGTTGTTACGTGTTTTGCATTTCAGCTGGCGATATGTAAAATAGTTTACTTGTGTTAATGGCGTCATTTTTATTTTTATCGCTCCGAGTTTTAAAGTGAGGCGAAAAATATATATCAGATTTTTAAAACACAAAACTTAAAACATCAAAACGGCTAAGCTTTTTAAGCCAAACTTTTAATCCAGAAACTGACAATAGAGAAAAGAACGAGCTCAAAAAAATCGATGACAATTAACCAAGCAAGCAAGAAGCACAAAAAGTGTTCTCATCTTCTTCAAGGCAAGATGGGCAAATGGACTTGTCATTTACGCC
>NW_016180068.1:0-6942 GCF_001687245.7 Rhagoletis zephyria | reverse complement strand
TCCGCATTTGTAGCGAATGTAGGTAGTTAAAACATGCATACATATGTACATATATGCATTAGGGTGCATTACTCCCCATACAAAAAAAAAAAATGGGTCCATTGGAAATATAAAATTTAAGGCAGTGACACACGATTGGTTCATTTGTACAAATTTGTACATTTTTTATATTGGGTAAAAAATAAAAAATTGGAACGACATTTTTTTTTGTAGTCACACGATTGGTACAATAATGCGAACTTCACTCAATTAGTACATTTGTACAGATTTATACATTTTTTATATTGGTCTTTTGGTAAAAGAAAAAAAATTTTGACATTTTTTTTGTAGGCACACAATTGGTACAATACAATAAACTTCTATGAAGAATTTGAACAATTTTTGAGCGCATGCCCAATCGTGTGACAATGCCTTTAAAAATATACTTTTTTTTAATAAAAAATCGCCTCGTATGATAGAAGAGTTTAAGCTGAAAAGCTCTGTATACAAATTTTTGAAATCAAAATAATGCAATTTTTGGCGATACTTTCAAACGTAAATCTTAATATTTTCCCGAAATATTTTGGCGGAAGTCTTAAAATACAGTAAAAACTCACCTTTTTTTGCTGATGGACCCTAAAGCACATACATATGTATGTATATATATACCTGACACATCGGCTGATTGCCTGTCTTTCACTCTGTATGAGAAGGAAACGTGCGAACACGAGTCGAACGATCGATCGGTAGTCGAACATTGCATGTGGCGCCTATTGTAGCATTAACCTTAACCAGTTTCCCAATGCAGCAACTCAACGAGCGACAACATCTTTATATGTACATACATATTTGCATGTGTATGTTTGTATATCAGTTTATGCATATCAATATTTGTATCAATATATGCTAGACGCACTAACATACATACATACACCCATAAATGTATGAGTATGACCATGCAGCTAGTTACATAAACTTAAGATACAAGTTGTGGCAAGTATGTTGCATGCAACTAAGCATGTAAGGCTAAGTTGTGGTACGTGTACGTTGTTGCACATCCTGCGGCAATAACATTAACCGCGCTGACTTGGTTAGGCAACCACAAATGTTGTCTATCAACAGCAGCAAATTCGAATGCAGATATCATTACATAAAATATTTACGATGAAGAAATATACTCGCACTTAAGCATACACTTCATTGGCTGAAATGCGAGTCAAAACTGCAAATCGAAACACAAGCAGTTCGAAGGTTGGAGGTTTTTTTCGTTTTTCTTTTGTTGTTGTTGTTGGTAAAATGGGTTAGGTTGACCTAATCTGACGGCATCAGCTGTGAATCAAACATTACGTGGACTTATAGAACTTATCATTTATGAGGCCAGCGCTTTTAGCGAAATTAGGGCGAAATTAAGGAGTTCTGGATAACGCCCAAATGCACAGTGGTACAGCTCCATATTTTTTTTTTGGAAAAAATTAGAAGGAATCGGCGTATAACCTCAATGCATGCAACATTTATGGACATAAAGCAAGAAAATAAACGAAAAACCGGCGTGATCGATTCAATTTGAAGCATACCTCCCATATAAACCTAACCCCAAAAACGTCTTGAAAATGCCATAAAGAGTGCAACGATGAAAGTTTGACTCTGGAATTTTGTCCATATGTTTACTACAACGTGGTATATGAACTCCAAAAAAATGGACGTAATGGATTTATTTTAAAGCATACCTCCCATACAAACTTCAAAAATGCCTTAAAATTGCCTAAAAAACACACCAATGAATAAATGATACCGAAATTTTGTCCATATATTTTTAATAGCGTTATATGTAAACCCCCAAAATTGGGCGTAATCGGTTTATTATTATTATAAGCATACCACCGATACTAACCTCAAAAACGCCTTGAGATTCCGAAATTTGGCATATACATATGTTAGTAATAATATCATAACTAAACACATACTTCTCCATGCAAACTTAACCCCAAAAATACCTTAAAAATTCCATGAACGCCATCATTACTATATGAGGTTACATTAAAAGTCGCAAAAATGCGCAAAATGTTTTTTTTTCGGATAGCCATAGCATATATTCCGGCCTTTCATTTTTTTTTTTTGTAGTAAGAAGGCGAAGGAAGTTGAAGGAAACATAATTTTTGTCCACCAAAAGTGTCAAAGTCAGTATTTATAAAGTGTAATTTTTGTCTGCTTATTTTTATTAAAATATTTGGTCGATTGTCCTAATTTTTTCTCTATTTTGTCTAGTGAGTACTATATTTTTATACGAGCCTAAAAAAAAAAAAATAGAACAAAAGTTATAAGAAAAACACATTACTTAAGTGAAGTAAAATCTCAATAAGTTTTCCGTTGAATACAAATCTTCTGAATTTTGTTGCTTTTATTTTGTATAAAACTACGAAATTCGTACAAAGTTTTAATGAATTTTCTTTATTCAAATACCAATTTGTTAGGCTAAATCATTCAAATATAAAAATTTAATACGCAAACAATTTAATATTTTTTCCGCCGCAATACCACTGTAGAGCGTAGGGGCATGAAGTTTCCTCGGCTGGTTTCATGCATTTTTTCCATTCTTCATACTTCCACGAATCGCGTATACCCATCTTCGTTGGGTTTACACATGACCTTCGCAGTTTTTCCGGTGATCAAACTGTGTCTACCTGTCGCTACCTACCTTTGCACGACCTCATTGATCTAGTTCTTTGGATTTTGTAGATAGTCTTGTACGTCCTTTCTTTCTTTCCAAGTAAACAGTGCTTTAGAATCTCATCCAATATTTCGTTTGGACTCAGTCCTAATAGATATGCCTATTCGGGACTAGCCTTTCTGTTGCTTCCGCAGCTAACCCCTTCGCACGAACCTTTGCTTGGAAAATGATAAACCAGCCCTCAATTTTTCCATTTTCAAGTTTTGATTCGTCTGTGGATGAAACAACCAGCAAGTAATTTTGGTGGAAAGAACCCAAAAGTTGTACCAAACAGTTGTGAACAAGCCATGGTAGCTTTCATCGGCTTTAATGATAAACGCATCCATATGTGCGTTCCAAGTACATAAGTGTTTCATCCGGAGTTATCCCAGGCGATTTTTCCTATCTAGAAAAATATATTTTTGATGGATAAAATGGAAAATAAAACCTCTTTTTTCATCCGCCAATAATGAATACTTCTTCTTTTTCTTATTTGGCACCACAAACGTTTGTTGGTTTGGGCCGCCGAGACCAAAAAACTTCGCCAGTTATCTCTCTCCTTTGCAGATTTGCGCCAGTTACTCATCTCGAATGCAGAAAGATCCTTTTGCACTTGGTCCTTCCATTTTGTTTGTGGGTGCTTTTGCTTGCGCTTAACTATGTCCATATCTCCCGAAAGCCCCAAAGTCTTCTCGTCTTTGTTAGACATCGTCCACTTTTCTGCGCCATATAAAAGGACGGGCATAATGAGAGAAGTGAGTACATGGAAGCAAAAAGTGAAAAATTAACGATCTTGGGCGAAAAGGAAACTCAAGATAAGGCTGAAAGTGCTTTTAGAGGCAAACTATTGCTAAGGCCTTTGAATGGGATGATGTAAGCCAACCTTAATAAATGATTAAATAAATAAACTTGGTTGCCATTTAATTGCGAGCCTGTATAGTAGACGAGATCTGTTAACCCGTAACACATTTGTAGCCCTTACATCTGTATATATTTATGTACATACATACACATCCATATATTCGATTCTCACACGAATACCCGATTATCTTCTTGCGTTTGCACTTCACTAAATTTAGTCAATACCTCATTAATATTATCGATAGAATATACATAAATTTTCATTATTAATTGCAATTTATTGTTGTTGTTTGTTATTGGTGTATTGTGAGTATTTGTGGTCAATGGTGCTGCAGTTGTGGTCAAACTTGCACTGCTGGTGATTGCGGTTGTGGCTTGCAATACTTTCATACATTCAACGCAGCAAATAAAGGGATAGTGTGGAAATAAGTGAGTTTGTGGTAAGCCGTTGGCTAATGAAGTTTGCACGTTGCTACAAATAACGCGATAAAGATAAAGGCCTAATCACACAATTGGTGAGTTTGTACAGATTTATACATTTTGACAGTTACACGTTACACCACGTTGTTTGGAAATATTTCTATTGAGCTGAATTACATATGTACTTTCCTAAAGTTGGTCTTGTTTAAACTAAATTTGTTAGCTACTCTTCCGATCAAAATTACAACTTAAGGTTCAATGATCTTAGGGATCACTGAAAATTCAGTCTTTTAGTTTTGCACAACTTGATAACTACATCTTCTTGCCGCCGGAATTTATAGATTTGATAGAGGTTATTGTGAGCGGAGAAAGAGTAAGGCCATGGCCACGCAATGAGCGACAAAGCGGGGAGCGGCTGAACAGCTTAAAATTAATATGAAAAACTATTGAAGTGGCGACGCTTTGAGCGGAATTTCTGTATGGCGCCGCTCAGTCGCTCGCCGCTTTGCCGCTCATTGCGTGGCCTCGACCTAGGGCTTTTTGTGCTTTGCTCATGGAGGTTCGGTAGAACTCTAGATCTAAGGCGCTTTGCAAATTCATGACAGCGAGCGCAGACTATGCATGCGCACTGTATATTCCTCGTCGCGTCGCTCAGATGGTAGGCGTTCAGCTCCAGTAGCTTTGTTGTTTTCAGCCACGAAATTGCTATTCACACCTAGTTAAAGTCGAGCAGTGAGATCAACTTGATGCTCGGCTTGGTCTTGTCCGCTGCTGCCAGTGCTATTACCATTCAACAGGGAAAAGTGTTCCTCCATAGTGAAGATATATTTTGGAGATCGGTCACTAGGTCACTGTGTTAGTTTTTTTGGTTTTTTGGTAACTCGTCTATCTTTCTGGAACATTTTCGGATTGAGATATGCGCGACCGTAGCGTATCCCTGTAGGCATAACCCGATTTTTTTGCAGTTATGTGACATTTTTCATCGTAACAGTTGCTCTTTTGGGTTTGCGGAAATAAAACTATTTTATTGAAGGTCCTACCGAATCGTTGTTTCATCATCGGATCAAAAGATGTACGGCAAAAAAAAAAAACGGAAGCGTGGCTTTCGTCTATCACAACTTAGGTGGTTGGATTGTTGTTGTAACAGCGTACAAATTCCCCAGAGTTTTTGGACCGATTGACCTACCTCTGCAGCCAGTTCGTAAATACCCTGTCTCAGGTTGAAGAACGCCCCATTTTGAAGTTTTATTAAAAACCACCCTATCTTAGAATTTGGTTGAAGAACGCCCTATCTCAGAATTCGGGTCAAAAACGAACTTTCTCAACTGAAAATACGTTGAAAATGTGCTGAGATATGGCGTTTTTGAATCGGCAGCTGAGGTAGGGCATTTTTGGGCCGAATTCTGAGATAGGGCATTCTTCAACCAAATTCTGAAAAGTTTTCTGAGATGGGGCGTTTCCTAACCGGCTGCCATGATGGGCCGATCTTTCACTCAAGTATTGATTTGAAATATTTTGTTCTTTGTTTGTTTTTCAAACGTTGGTTGTTCAGTAGGAGCCCTAAAGAGAGAACTGTTGAAATCTTTTCTACGCTGTTGAATATACCTCTAAGCTCTTTCGGGTCCCCGCGAAGTCTATCAGCCACAATCTGTTATCGAAAGTTTCGTCGCGGTAGCTGGATTTTCCGACAGTTGGACTAAAAACGCCTTCGATGTCAGCCCTGGCTCGTATATGCGTCAGGTCTTTAGACACCTCGCGCTTCTCATCCATCGGGACGTGGACGCATATGACCGATACGATATAAAATACTGATTATGCCGAGACGCTAGTCCACCGTGGTGAACGACGAACTGGGCGGCGAAGTCTCTCTCCGACCAAAAATCCAAAGCCACACTTGCATTACGGCAGCTGTTGTAGACGTCGCAAGGCCGTTCGTACATATTTCCGGCCTTGCACCGTACATCAGATTTATTGATTGATGCCAGCCTTAGATTCCACGATGACATCCATCAGATGGTCGGCGGTAACTTCCCCATTAAGGATCGGGACGCTATCTTCAAATCAGAGTCCTTTATAAGTTTGCCGTAGACTTTAACAAAAAAAGGGGTTCCTTCCGAGATGATAAGTCCTAAATACCTATATTGGTATTTCGGCGATTTCTGGCGAATATTTATAACAAACGCTGCATATGTATGTAGCTACAAGGAGACTCATTGTTTATCCCTAAGAAATGTTTCAATCAACTTACAGCTTTGAATTCACTGTGAAGCAATTCAAAGATTCATTAAAAAAAAAAATTGTAAAAATTTACCGGAAACCGTATTCTTACCTTTGACTTTACTTTAAGGCATTCACTTGAAGAGAACTTCACTTAAAACTCATTACAATGCCTTGAGAAGCAACCATGTACATCAGCAGGGAACAGTACATTGAACTATTCATACTAACCGTTAAATGACAACCAATTCCCCGCTTTCTTAATTTCAATACAACAAGTGCTGTTTGTTGTTGTTGTTGTGCAGTTTTGTCATGCTCTTGTGCTGTTAGCGCTTTAGGTATTTTTGTTTTCCTACTTTAGCTCTTAGGAAGCAAAAAAAAAGGTAGTTATGGCATTGTATCTTTTATGAAAAGGCAACAATTTACTTTCACCCAAAACAACAACAAAGTCCAAACGTGGCACTTATGATGTTTCAGGGAATTGTAATGACGATGATGAAGCTTCTACAAAAATTACAACGATGATGACATTCATGCCAAGTGCACTCTGATAGAGGATAGCGTTGATGGTAATTTTGCATGCACCCCATGCACCCCACGCGTACACACACATACATACATACATACATACATGCATTCATGCAAAAGTACATATAAGTTTGTAGAATATACATATGTATATGCACGCTGCTGATACACTTGAATTAAGAAGCGCGCATAGTGCATATGGACGAAAGGACATTTGCATGTAGTACAAA
>NW_016180067.1:0-6942 GCF_001687245.7 Rhagoletis zephyria | reverse complement strand
TTTTTGTGGTGTTATTTAATTTGATTTGAATAAAATAAAATACCATATTCAAAAATCTTTGCATATTTTTTACACCAGGTACAACAAATGATGCCATATGGCATCATTCCAAAAAACACTTTAGAATCGCATTTTGGAAAAAAGTTAAATTGAATGTTATTATACAATGTATTAAGGATCATTTAATAAAAAAATTCGATTTATGAAGCCCGAATCTAAAAAGATGTACCGAAAGGGTTAAGGAAACCAGTGAAAAGGTTTCACGTGCTCCTCAATAAGTCGAATATGTGTTGACTATATCGCGATCTATTCTAGATATGTAGAAGTGTAGTTAGCCGCAGTATCCATTATACAGTAGAGAGTTGGTAAAGGTGGTGGTTGACCCGTCCAGCGGTTGTCCCTTAGGTTTGCATCTTGTCAGTGAGTTCATAGAAATGCCCTCTGACTTGCCTAGAAGGTGGCTCTTTTATAACAATATTTTGTTCGAATGTTCCCTGTAGGAATTGCTCTCCAGAGTGCTGTGTTCTGAGTGGTATGAATAATAAAGTTATGAGGACGAAATTCGAGGATGCGCCCATGTATATATTAGTCCTTAACATATGTTTCTTAAAAAAAAAAATATACTGCAAATTTTTAAAAATATTCAATTAAAAGGGCATTTTCTATACCCATACGTTCTTACGCCAAATAATTTAATCCCTTTTTATTCTACATAATTTTCTCTTTTACTTGATGCCCACTCTGTTATTCTACATTGCACTGAATTTTTTAGATAATTATTTGAATTAATCATATTTTTGAAATTTCAAAATCTTTTAAGAAAAAACCCTGACGTCAGAGAAAAAAAACTAAATACTCAGTAATAGATATGCAGAGCAGAGGTAGACAGGTAGATAGATAGGTGAATAAACACTGCGACCAGTAGGTCTAGTGTGCCATCAGCTTATCACAGTACTTCACCTAGCCCTAGAGGCTCTAGAAATTTCAGAATTGATCCCGCGGGTAGAGAGTGTATGTGGTCTGTCTTGGCCATAAATGCCCTTTGCTTCTCTCCCGTCTATGCGCGACGGCATCACACTCCAGAAGAAGGTGTAATGTAATCTCAATGGCCGCATCACAGAAGCTACATAGGATACTACGACTGATTCCTAAATTATACACGTGCCCTCTGAACCTGCAGTGATCCGTCAAAATACCTGCAATGATCTTTAGTGTCGCCTTAGGGAGGCCTACGAGTAACCTGTATATTTTTAGATACCCTCCTAGTAAGCTTTTGGATTTACGAAGTCAAGTTGCCTTCGACTGCCATGTGCCCTGGTACCCGTAGCAATTGGATGGTATTATTCTCAGCCAGAGCATTAAACCTCTACACACTCTAGAACCACCGAGGATTTGATCTCGAAGGATGAGAGAGCCTTAAGTTCCGCCTACATCCGCACACTACCTCTTAGCTAGGTTAAAAGCTCAAACAGTCAACGACGTAACGTAGACGTAGGTTGACGCAGACACGATCTACCCTTATGGGATTCGCGTGTTAACGAAAACTCCCCACCGCATGGCGGTGACGTTGCCGTTGCTCTCTCTCTCTCCCTATCAACAGTATATTTGATATACTGCTACGTACGTCAACCTACGTTTACGCTACGTCGTTGACTAACTGCGCTTTAAGTCCTCTTTGGACGATGTCGCAGAGGGTACTTGCGAACTTCCCTCTGCCAATAATCGGTATGTCTGTTTCCGAAGTCAGAGCATATGAAGCGGTGTCTGTAGATCCATCCGCTCTGTACGCGCGCTGATAGGGGTGCAAGAGTGCCTGTTTCAGGCTGTTAGACCTGATATCATGGTCGATAATCGCCTACATTGCTTTCAGCATAAAGGATGTGAGACTTATCGGCCTGAAAGGCTTTGCAAGAGAATAGCTTCCGGTCAAACTAAGCGGTTTAACTGTCCAACAAGAAGGCCATCCTGAAATCTCCTTATTTATACTGAGATAGTCCTTATTTAAGCTGAGAGGGCCTTCGAGCCACAAGGCAAGTGCAAATTATCTACAAATTCATAAAATTACGATTAGATAAAAAATCTACACAGCACTGCCCACAGTATTAATCTACAAAATTCAATCAATATCAGAAATCACTTACACAAAAAACTAATAGCGGATATTTATCGAATGCCAACTAGGCGCACCCAATAGGAAGTAAACAACACAAACTAATCTAATTAGTGCAATTAATTATAAAGATTTTTCTTGCGTTCAACTAATCTTGAATCGCAAACAAAAACAAAGACAAGTAAATAAAGGAAAGTAAAAGATACTAATCTGCGATTTAAGTACGCAATGTGTGTGAGTTATTTCTAAAAGCCTGTCGCAGAGCCAAGGATTTAAGACAATGTTAATGGCAAAACGCCAACGATGGGGAAGAGAAAAAAATGTGCAAGGCGTTCTCAGTGGTGACGGCAGCAGGATTTATATACATAGAAACAAGAACAAGAGCAGCAGAGAAAACTATGGCAACTAAGGCAACTAAGGCGCATATGAAGGTGCTGGTTGAAAGTGGCAATTATTTTTGTCTACTAACAAAAATAGCCGTAAATCTTTTGAGGCAGAAATAAACACAAGGTACACAAGTGTATGTGGCACATCAACATACATACAGATATATACAGATATTTGTGCCCATAATCTAAGTATATAACGTAGCTCTTTTAATAGTTTGCAGCGAGTTTGGTCACCAGTCAGTAGTCGACAAGCTTGTGAATTTTAGCTGCTGCCAACTAAATATGCAGAGAAGAGCAAAGAGCCAGCCAGCCAGCTAAGCTAGCAAGCAACAATTTACTGCTACTGCTACTGTTGAATTTTGTTGTTTTTAACTGTGACTTTGTTGGCTGTGTGTTGTTGCTACTGTTTTCTTTATTTTTTTCTTTCCTTCTTAATTTAGCTGCCATTATTTTCGTTATGGCTGCCAACTCTGCACTCCACTGCACTGAACTGTGCGTTGTGGCAAGTGTTGCACGTAAATCAAAAGAATTTCCTTTTGCTGCCACTCTACATACATACATACTTACATAAGTATGGCTGCTGTGTGGCAGCTGCTCGAACCCTATACCAGCGCTACTGCTGTTGCTACTGCAACTGCTGCAGCTACTACTGGAGCAGAAAATTACTTTCATCATAATTTTTTGTTGTTCATGAATAACTGCTTGCCCACTGTGAATACGCTTTGTGCCTTTACGGCTGACTGAGCTGGGATGAGTGATGCACAGGCAGGCAAGGAAGCGAGCGAGCGAGCGGACGTGCAGGCGGTCGTCGCTCGGCTACAGTCAGGTGACTATTAGGCACCGACTTAGACAAAATATATGCCTACATTCTAATAGACAACGAAGGCCCAGCTACGGTGTGGCACGCACGTCAAGGTGACGCCAACTCTTTTCGCTTCTGAGTTAGATTTTCGTCTTCCGTTTGGTTTTATGTAGTAAAATAGCAGCCTGCCTTAGCCGTGGTAGCAGGCATGGAAGCTGCACTTACTGGGTTGCAACTGCGGTTGACCATGTCGGTGCATTTTGTGGCAAAGCTCTAACACTTCTAAATACTATGCTATGGCAAAGCTCTACTTCTGCAGCATATGAGTATAATTGTGTTGGAGGTTTTTTGGTTTTCTTTTTCTTTTTAAGTTTGTCTTTCTTCTGGCAGTTCAGTATCACTTGCCACACTTTATTACACTGTTTGTCCAGTTAAATTGAAAAGTCATCAGCGAGTAAGTTAGAAACAGTAGCAGCGCCGCAGCAGCAGCAGCATGAGGAAGAGAAGCAAAAACTGTAACAACTAAAAACTGGCAGTGCAATAGTAGTAAAGTGTAAAAAAAAACAAAGGTAACAATGCGTTTCACAATAGTTGAGGAGACAAAAGGTGGCAAAAAGAAAGCGGCAACAATATAAAAGCAAATGCTAGGACAGCAACAGGTATGCAGTTCAATTGGAGGCAACAAACTTCTGTGTTAGTCTTAGCTAGTCTAAAGATTTATGGATGGTTGGAGATGTTGCAGGCAAACAGTGACTACGGCACTTTAGGTAGTAGCTGGCAGTAATGAAGTAATGAAAATTATGATGCGCGCCAAGCAAAATACAAACAAAAAACATAGTAAATCTTTAGTAAGAGATTACCTACTGGGGGGAACACTTATTTTTATCGAAGATTGAAAAGAACTCGTCGTTGTTTCATATGATTCGCTGATTTGACGTTGAAATCTGCATATTCCTACTCGTATATACTAAATTTCGATAACTCGACTAATTTCGTTAAATTTCGATAACTGATAAATTTCGATAACTCAAAAGTGTATATATCTTGACAAATCGATAACTCGAAAAACTTTGCATACCTCTACAAATCTCGATAACGCTAATTTTTCAAAATCTATCGACAAATTTCGATAACTCATTACACTCTGGTAACACAATAAAATTCGATAAGCAGTGAAATCTCGATAGCTTAAAATTTCGCTAGCTCAATATATTTTGAAAATTTAAAACACTTAGATTCGATAAATCTACAAATTTCAGTAAATTTATAAATATCGAAAACCACATAGGTTGAAAGAATTCGATGCACTACGATAACTCGATAATTTTCGTTACCTCTATAAATAAAAATGATGAATTCAATAAATACCGATAACTTGATAAATTTCATGAAATTTATAAATTTCCATAATCCTATACATTTTTATAGCGATAATTGTCCGCACATTTCGGCAACTCAATAAACACTGATGAATTTGATACATAGCGTTAACTCAATAAACATGGATAACTCGATAAATTTTGATAACTACAAACTTCTTTAACTCGACAAATTTCGGTAACTTAATAACCTTCGATAACTAAATTTGTTTTGACTGAGCTTATTTCCATTCCTATCGAAAAATTTCAAGAATTTTTCTGGCGCTTCCAGTTAGCCTAATTTTTATGTATTTCTCATTGTTTTCATTTTCGTCTTTATATTAAATTTTGCTTTCACTTTTTTCTCTTAGTCGTTAGCATTTACTGCTTCATCACCAGGGAACAGATTTTCAGGACCTAAAAACCTACAAAAAAGGCAAAATAAAATAATGAAACAAGCTGGAAAAGACAAAATTAAATAGCGTAAAAGGCAGGAAAACGCACCAGAAATAGCAAAAAAGGCAAAAGAAGGCACTAAAAAAAGTCAAAAAGTGAAAAATAATTTACAAGAAAAATATTCAAAGGACGTCACTACATATCCAATTCCTATATAGAATTGCTCGCTGGTTCCGAAAATCAAGTTAATTTTTTATTTTATGGATTAGTTTTCGAGATATGTTCAGGTGTACACGGCGTATGAGTAACCTTTTTTTCCTGATCATTTTTCATACAAAACATCTTTGCGCATTTTCGTATGACCACTTATTACTTCTGTATTTATCCATCAATTTTCTCCATTATCGCTTTATTTTTTTTTTGTAACAGAACAACGTGAGTTGATGCAAGTGGCACCCAGTTTAAAGATGGAACGTTTGAAACTTTTATATTATCAGGAATTAGAGCTTTTTCCTCGCCATAAACACTTCTTTAAAGGTAGAATAGGCAAATATCTTAAAAAAGGCAACATCAAATGTGTATATATGGAATCAGGGAAAGCTAAATCGTGGACATACTCTATCTATTCAGCAGAAAAAAGGCAATTTCCATAAAATGGATTCCCTGATCATCACATTTGTCTTTATTACAGAGTTGCATTTCACATACGAAGTGAAACAAAATGCGAAAAAAAACTCAAATAGAATTGGTTGCAACAATAGTTAAACACAAATACGTTTAAACGACGATTTCGGCCGTAATTTTCAACCACACAATATAACTCTCCTCAGCTACAGAAAAATCAGAAAAATACCTTTCCAATGGTGTTCTTGGCTTGGAAGTCGGTTCGGTAGAACTGAGCTCAATAAAATTGTTGAATATGTTTCGTTATTAGGCCAATGAATAGCAAAAACAAATAGAGTATCAAAAGAAAAATAAATGCTTGGTGGCATTCAATAGAATATGTATGTAGTCGTTGTAAGCTGTTTTCTGAGCGGCCAGAATTAGTCACAATTAGTGGCTCGAAGAGTAAAGTTTTTTCTAACGACTCCTTAGAAGCTCTACCGTGTTGAAAGTATAAATTTACCTGAAAATAGCCATTCAAAGTAGTAAATATTTGCGAAATGCTGATACGGCCAGTCTGTGCTTTGGTGTTTGTATCGCAAAATTGTTTTCAATTTTCTGGTAATATTCGACAAAAATAAGTGAGACCAAAAACAATAAAAAAAATGGTGCACTCTATCACAAAAGCGTTTCAGTGTAGGATGCATGCCACATCGGCTACCCAACAAGCCAAGAATCTCGCAAACACACTCGTGCTACGAACATAGTTTTGTATTATAAGCACATTAGCACGCNTTCTAATGCAAACTGAGTGGCGCAAGCGTTTTAATTTGACACGGCACAAGGCGGCAGAAATGGCAGCAGCAACAGCAACAGCAAAAATCAAACAACTTCTCACTATCATTTACGCCACAACATTGAGGTTTGTGTTGCAAGTCGCCTGTTTGTTGCAAGTCACCTGGCCTGCCCCACAAGCAACCGTTTGACGTGTGTAAACATGCGTCGCTTTGCATACATTTCGACTTGATTTGATTTTTATGCGGCTCAGCTGGCATTTAGAGCGATTACTTTCGCATTTTCTTATTTTACTTGAGTTTTAATTTAAATAGTTTTATTTCCATATTTTTTTTCTGTTTTTAACACACACCTCTCAAGTGCTAGTGGCCCATGTGGTGGCACTTATGCGCGCCCACCACCTCAACACATGGCACAACGTCAAAGCGAAAGCGGCAACCTCAGCAGCAGCAGCAGCAGCAGCAGCAGCGTCAACATGCGAGTTAACAA
>NW_016180066.1:0-6943 GCF_001687245.7 Rhagoletis zephyria | reverse complement strand
TTTGATACATCATAAATCATTATATCAAGGCAAACATCACGCGGGTGGAGATGTGGGCAAAAGCTAGTTAACCATATTTTAATAAATTAAAAATCTCTTTAAAAAAAAATCACTCAAAAAAATTGCTCGCATATGGCGCTGACTATGAATTATCAAACTAATGATTTCAATAAACTTAGTGTAAAAATAGTTATTTTTTATGAAATAAAACAAAGGAAATGATTCAAAGGATTAAATACACAAAAATTTTAAACCAACTATTTGATGGCATTCATTTATCTGCTGATTAGCACATTCAACTCAATGACGCAACTATTTCACGTATTTTTATATGTAGGTATGTATATATTTGTAATAGAGAAAGCTCATTTTCGTGTAAAATTCCCCAAAAATTTGAATTTTTTATTTTTCATTTGTGTAATGCAATTCCATTGAACTGCAAGTAAATAAATAAATGCATATTTATCCATTTCCAGCTTACTGTCAAATCCACTGGTTTTTTATGAACATCAATTTCGAAATTCGCTTTTCCGTTTCAAATAGATTTATTTATCTATTGCATAAGTGTGGATTGTTGTTGGTGCAATGTGGCTTACAACATAGCAATGCATAGATTTATGTTCATACATACGTACTTATGTATGTATATATTGTATGTGGTTATTTACAAACTTTTTGCATTCAAATAGTGGTCTCCAAAAGACATTTTTATTTTATTTGAGCTCTTATTTAAATTTAATATTTTACATTTGCAGCCACTGCAAATATAGTATCTAATTCGGTTATTTAACATTTTAAATGCTACTATATCTTAAGCTCATTTTAAGGATCAAGGCAATTTTTTTTTTGTCCAACGCGATTATTTTTCCTGAATTCTGCGCCTAAAAAGCTTTTGCTATCTCTTCTCGTTTACGAGATTTTGATTTTGTGCCTTTGGCTGAATGCAAAAATCGCCTTCCAAACGATAGATGCTTTTATGGAGAACTAGCGCAGCACAGGATCAACCCTGCCATGTATTGAGAAAATCAAAAAATTATGGTCCGAACTATAATTATTATTTTTAAGCGAAAAAAATTATCAAAAATGGGACTTGTCTGTGAAAACCGCTTGGCTGTAATTACCATCTACATAAATCGCATAAATTTTTGTTAAACTTCTTTCAAAGCTGGAATGTCATCGAAGCTAGCTTTTCGGGTGGCTCTGCAAATAAAACTCCGAAATCAATGATGGAATTTTATGACGCATATTTACTCTCCAACCAATAACCTCCAAAGCTCCACTGCAAAAAAAAATTGGTTTGGGAATTTCTTTTTCTGCGACCTCTTTGTAGTTGCCCCAACTGCTTAACTGAGTTCTGAGCGCATTTAAGTGCAATCAACCTTGTCCGTCACAGCAACCGCATACATAATCACAGACAGGCGCAAATATAAAATGCACAACCACAAACTCTTTTTTTTTTACCAATCAATCAAAATACAGGGAATTACAAAAAAGAAAAAAACCTATGCATGGGAATGAGAACATACAGGAAAACAATCAAAATTTTTTTCGAACAACAAAACCACATTAAATAAAAATTAAAAATGTGGCTGCTTTGTAGCAACAATTGTTTGTTTGTTTGGTTGCCATCAACCGCAACAGCAAGCCCTTCCGTCCTACGCATTTCAATGGCGTTATGCAATCGAAGCGTACACGTAGATACATACGTATGTATGTATGTATACCTATGAATTTCGAAACTTGCATGCATACAAATTTATGTGTCTACACAAGTTCTAATGTAATTATTATTCGTTTTTGTGTGTGTGTGTGCGCTTGTCTGCTGCACATTGACAAACACATAACCGAGCAACCCTTCAAAAATGTGATTAAATTTTATAATTCATTCTCATATTGTTGTCTGTGTGTGTATGTGCTGTGCGGTCGTCAAAATCAAACTCAGTTGAATTGTTGGGGAGCTGAGTTGAGCCCAGTCAACCAAGCGCAGCCAGTTTGTGCGCCTTTATGTCAGTTGCCCTACCTGGCTGTCTCCGTTGCACGTTTCGCCCAGCCCATCCGCTGCGATACATACTACTGCTGTTGCTGTTGCTGCTGTTGCTGCTGCTACTTCCCTTTGCACACTGCACTGCGAGTTTATATGTATATTGTTGCATCGCATGTCCGTACACACCCAATTTTACTTGGCTAAGTGCGCTAACAGTCAGCAGAGCCATTCACATCAGTCAATCATTCATGCAGCAATATGAACTGATCGTCCACACCCACTGTCACTACCACAGCCACTATTACCACCCTAACAATTGTCAATGGCAGCTAAAGAACTATTCATAAGCCAGTAGTTATTCAGCTTCTTAAGTACATACATATGTATGTATGTAAATATGTACTATGTATGAAACCTAACTTCAATGTAGTGAGCGAAAATAAATATTGGCGCTTAGTATAAATAAGTATGTATGTAGTTCGGGAAAGGAAATAAAGTTAGCAGTACACTTTTCAGGATCATAATCGGATTCTGCTCAATGAAATCAATGAGACTAAAATAGAAACTGCCATTAAGGATTCCTTTTTGCCAGAGTTTGCTAAAGAAAACTGTGTTAAGAGGGCGAATCCAGTATTTGGAGTCATGGAGATATCCCTGAGACTGAGTATAGGTTCAGTAAGTATTCTACTCTTTTACTGAGTCGAAAAAGCGGCCGAAATCAGGAAAATAAATAATTGAATAAAAAAAGAATACATTTTCTTATCCGAAATTACTTGAATGATGAGTAAACATTTAATCGTTATTTAAAGTGTCTCGATGATGAATGAAAATTTATTCGGTATTCAAATATAGAATATAGAAAAATTATGAATACATTTTTATTTGTATTTTAATAATAATTCATTCAAAAATGGCCACCCCTGGTTTGTAGTTAGTGAACAGCACCCACAATCGCTGCAGTACAGTTTCGATTCAAATGTAATGTATCCCGCGGCAAACACTTTTAAGAGGTTTTATATGGAAGCAAATGTCGCCTAAAAAATACGATATCAAATGATTGACTGAATACAATTCTGAAATAGTTAATAAAAATATTAATTGAAAGTGACAAGTTCGACATATTTCCAACTAGGCTCATTTGCTCGTGAATTACTGCCACATACGCATAGATATGCACCCCTACTGGCGCTTCCGAGCCAAAAAAATTTAAGAAAAATATCACATGATAAGAAACTCTATGCCATAAGGGCATATTTGCAGCGACGGATGACCAGTGTTTTTAACTAGAAAAAAACGGCCTGCTTACAAATCGCTTTTTATAACTTAATCACAGATTCTCAGCCAATCCTCTCTCCAATCTAATCAGTTAACATTAAGTGATCCTCTAATTATCTGCACTGCGCCTAAAACTATGCCGCAAATAATTAGTTTTTTAAAACTCACAAAAAAATTAAAATACTGGGAAGTTTTCGCGGCATAGTTTTGGGGTCGCTGTATTCGCACGGCAGATGTGACATTCTGACTATAAATATGCTCAATTTGTGGCGCCAAAATTCTCTAAATAAAAAGCAGTGGGTCCTAAAAGTATACAACATGAAAAGGTAACAGATGCAATGTGTTATCAGCCAAATCTAGCAGCATGAAGGGCATATACATAATTAGATGTTGCATGTTGTTAGGCGCGCCTGCTATTTTATTTTGGAGACAGTAATATAAATGGACTATTCAGACAACGTCATTCCTGAAACAAATTTTAAAGGACCCTGTGTAAGATTTAATAGAAAAATATGGGTTAAAGAAGGGGCTTCGATTCAATCAAGTCACATAGTATATTTGCTCACACAGATGGTTCTAAAGTAGCTAAGGGAGTGGCAGCATCTATGTTAGAGTCAGTAAATGAACTCATCATGCCTAATTTATGTGTGAATATATTCATTCCCAGTGGCACGCCCCTTATACGGCACAGAAGAATAAAAAGTAATGAACTCTGTACAGGCTGATTAATCCTAAATTAGGACCGCTAAAATCGTGCTTCAGTCTTACATTGCAAAAACCATCAACTCTATGCTTGCAGATACTTAGGGAACACTTTCTCACGCCATCTCAAAGTAGCAAGATTAGAGCTGGTGCAGATATGCAACGCAGGCCATGCCAAGGGTGTGCTTCAGCACTTTCTGCGGTAATACAAATAGTTCTGGTGGTTGCGACTAGCTTTTCTTGGTTCTACGATTTTACTCTCATTGGGACTTCAAAATCATACTAAGTTTTGGTGGAGCAAAGCATCAGTTGTGGCCTATGTGAGGGATCTCCTGGGGTCTCAGTCAAGCTAATTTAACCTAGTGAGTTCAAAGAGACTGTGAGTTGGGCATCCCCGGCATATTCTATGCTGCTATGCCTCAGGTGAAGAACCTTTGTAGAATTACGTAGTCTTACGAGCAAACGACGTGTCTGCTTTACCGATTCCTCGATCTCGACTGTGCCTAATTTCGACTTTTTCGAACCCGAATTGCAAGTCATTGTCCATGGAAGGAATGAGTGCGTGCACCTCAGAAAACAATATCCAGGTACATAAGGCCTTACCACCCGCGATTCTTAAGTATCTTTGCAAGGCAATTCCAAAAAAAAAAAATATTTTTGCTGAACGTAGGGGTCGCCTTTTAAATTGTTCGTCATATCTTCAGCATGATATACACTGGCGGAAGAAATAATAGACTCGCCTTACTTTGAAGAGTTTTTGCTATATTTCTTTAGTTTATTTTACGTTTAATATTTTTTTTATAAAAGCTTAGGTAGTTATGCGACAAATACCGTATAAGACTGCTTTTCAAAATTGATACAAAAATTATAAAAATTCGATAAATTGTCACCAAATTTTCATACTTTTTATTCAAATTTTTAGAAAAATTTTTGGTATGCAGTTTTGTAGCCCATTAAATTTTTGTATAATAAAGTGCAAGTTTCGATTGGCTACAAAATACCGTTGATTTAAAAAAAGTGTGCTCGAAAATTTGTGTTTGGTAAAAATTTTTCGAATTTTTATAATTTTTGTACAAAGTTCGAAAAGGGGATTTATAATGTGTTTGTTGTATAACTAGCCAGGCTTTTCTAAAAGATATTAAAAATAAAATAAACCAAAGAAATATAGCAAAACTCTCCAAAGTAAGGCGAGTCTATTATTTCTTCCGCCAGTGTACATACATACCGATGTTCTTGTCTCGAGTAGAAACATTTTTCTAAGGTTGTACAGTCTAACGAATCTACATATGTATCTATTAGGGGTAAAACTCCAAACAGGCATTTTTCTATTAAAAAATATACTCTCCATAATATAAGCTATTTTTTCACAAACGATATTATCTGATGTTAAGTAAAGAGAATGCAAAGTAAATATCAATGCCCAGCAGGCCTAATTCTCATTGACCCCAATCAAGTGAGCATCTTTTAATAACCTGCCCTGCATAAGTATGTAAACAACAAAACAACTACATACATCCTTTTTTCAGTTGTTACACACAATTCTGTAAAGCCATATATGCAGCTATTCACATTTCTCCATAGCAGTGCATAAATAAAAATACGCGAGTAATAAAAAAACAGAACAAAAATAATCAACAGTGAATATGTAGTAAATAAAAATAGTTCATTACGTTGCGGCGGCCATAAAAGTAATCAACATCCGTTAGACCTACAGGTACGTAAACAGGTCAGTTCTTAATCGATCAGCGCTTAAAAATAATACAAACGGCACAAGCGGCTCGCATAGAGCCAACATAAACATATACATATGTACATATGTATGTATGTATGTAACACAAATTGTATAAACACTAAAACAGAAACAAATGCTACAACAAAAACAATGGAAAATAGTAAAGGCTTAACTGCATGTTGCAGCAGCAGCAACCTGTACGATTCCATACATGGCATTTAGTACAACAACTCGTACACAAGAGTACATTTCGTATGTGTACATACATACACATTAATGTTTAAATTTATATTCGTGCCTTCATCAGCCCACTTGCCACACTTCTGCTGCCGCTGCCGTTGCCGTTGCCGTTGCAGTTGCCACCACTGGCTGTGCTTTGGTTTGGATATGCTGCTGCTAAAGCGCCAGTTGTTCACCACTGTTTTTGCTGTTTGTTGTTGCTTGTTGTTCACTCATCTTTATGCAGCACAGCAAATCCAATGGGAAGCGCCATTCTGCATGCAAATTGTTTTGACTTTTCATTCTGTGTTCGGCTATACTCTTCAGTTCAGTTTTCAGTTCAGTTAGTTATTTTATTTTTATTTGGTTTATTTTTTATTTTTCCCCGTCTCACGTATTTGGTATTTGCTAGTACATATTTGTAGTTGTATTAATGTTGTTTTACTTGATTACGACAAGTTGAGGTGAGAGCGTGTGATTTATGTGGAATTGTGTTGCTGCGAATTGAAAATTCTTGTGTCCAATTGGCTCACTCGGAACGCGGCTGGTTGGCTACCTGATCACTGCGTTACTCTGTGACTTTGACAAGTGCTTTATTTAAATAATGATATGCTTAGAACTTTACTCCTCAAAATTTTTGTTTATGAGATTTCGTTTTAGAGCGGATTTTTAAATGTTGGCAATTGAAATTTAAAACAGAAATTTACACTTCTTTCATAATTTTTTTTTTTGTTTTTTTTAAATACATATAACTCAACTTTGATAAAATTAAAATTAATAATCCTCATATTACCTAATAACGCCTAATGTTATTATTCTCGGCTAACCCGCAGTGGTGCCAAGCTAAAATTTACTATTCAAAATAGTTCAAAGCCTCCATACTAAGTTATGATTTCATTAAACGTTCAAACTTTTACAAAAATTTTAAATCTGAAATTGGTACGAAAAACGTTTGTAGGTATTTCTAATTAACTGCTAAGCATATTCTGACTGATTTTAGAGTCAAAAGAGTCTCAAAATTCTGAGTTGAA
>NW_016180065.1:0-6943 GCF_001687245.7 Rhagoletis zephyria | reverse complement strand
AGCCCCGGCGAAAACCCACGGTTCTTGGATGAATGCGACATCCAAGAGTTCTGTTTTGAACCTCCTGCATAAGACGTCAGAGGCCGCCTTTGCATGATGGAGGTTCACTTGCAGGCACTTGATGTGCCTAGGCCTATCGCTTGGGGGGTTTGCCATTTTTCGGCCTTGAAGCCCGCTTGGCCATCTTTTTCCCCCTATTGGTGGCCATCAGGGTCTTCTCCTCCATTGAAATCTCCCCTCGACCTTGTCTCCGATTCGCATTTAGCGGAGGACGGAAGGGATTTTGGGCGAAAGGGGCCTTTGATCTCTCTGGGCTGGAAGGTACCCTCTTTTCCGTGCCAGGAGTGTCTTCTGAGCAGCAGGGCCGCTCTATGGACTCCTGGACAGGTGCTTTTTCCTTCTCCGCTGCCCCTGACTGCTCTGAAGGTAACCTTTGCAGTCCCTTGGGTACGTCCTTGGAACCGCAAGGTCCCTCTTTGAAGCACGCACTTTGTGCAGCGGAGGAGGAACTGGCTATAGCAGGCTGCGCACCCTTCGGGTCTGACGACTCAGTCGTCTTCCCTTTTTTATGGATGCGCACCCTGCCATATCCATAATTGACTAAGTATCCCAGCCTGTCGAGTGTCTCCGCTGAGTGCGGGTCAACCGCTAGAGTGAGCTCAGTGGTGGGTCCCTTCTGTACCCTGTTGAGCACCCTCCAGCTACCTACCCGCAGCCCTTCGTTCTGACCCTCGACAAGGCACTGTCCACTGGAGTGGTTGATGGCTCCGGAAAGTACCCAACGTACACACTGGGTTTGGGCACGTCAGTGGCATTCATTGCCACAATTTCCGCGCCCTTCCAAGGCTTCAGGGTTTGGGATACCTTGCGCAGCCATTCCAGCGTTATAGCGTCTCCGCAGCCAATGGACATCCATCCCGGACGGAAGGTGCAACCGCTAAACTTGGGCTTCACAGAGCCCTTTCGCTGCCGCCTCACCTCCTCCAGGATGGCCGTCTGAATGGCCTGTAATTGGTCTAAGGACCAAAGTGCCTTAGGGTACCCTTTGGGGAGTAACCCTAACTTAACCCCATTACCAGTGTCCGCCTGACAGGTCGGCGCCTTTGTGACATCGGCAAAAGTTGCCTTAACACTAGGTACCTTTGGTCCCATATGGGCCCTTTTGTCAGCTGGACCTGGTTTCCGTTTGGGAGAGTTCTCCACCGGGGAAGATGTGAGGTTGACCGATCGGTTCCTCTTAAGCTTTGTGCCAGCCAGCAAAGCCAGTTCGCCTTTTCCTTACACTTAATAAATAAACAAAAAGAAAAACAAAAATTAGCTTATGATAGAAATACTATACCTTATAATTTTAAAATAGGAGATTTAGTTTTACTAAATGAATGAGGACATAAGTTAGAACTTCAGTATAAAGGTCCATTTACCATAAGAGTTATACTTTTAAGAGGAAATGTACAAATAATAGACAATAAAACCAATAAAAACCAAATAGTTCATAAGAATAGACCTAAAAAGTACAATAATTAAAGAAATAATAATAAAAGGAAAAACAAGAAAACAAAAAGAAACTGATAAAAGTCAAAAACAATATTGTAAAATAATGTCCATAAAAATACAGTCATATGAACATTCTTATTAAAAAGGGAGGTGTAGTGTGTAGTATGCAGTGTGACTTTTAAAGAACAAACAAGTCGAAGCAAACTAACCCAAATCATTTCACAATTCAACTCGCACAAATAAATATCAAATATCATTATCAAAAGACATTGATGGCATTCTTTGTCACTTCACTGTCATTACCACTTAAACCATTTCNGTCGCACTAATAAATATCAAATATCATTATCAAAAGACATTGATGGCATTCTTTGTCACTTCACTGTCATTACCACTTAAACCATTTCACTTTCAATGCCAAGACCACCCAATGCCTAATTGCCGACAGAGCAGTCTTTGTCATCAACGGCAGGTCCCTCCGCTTTGTGTGACAACATCAAGGCGCACGGCACAAATCAGAGGAGAAGCTCGGCCAAACACCAACATATGTGTAAGCGCCAATCTATTATTATTATTACTATTATTATAGTATACATATCAGTGACCTACATAACGATTCATCGAAATAAAATATGTTGGAGTAGTCCCACTTTAGTGAATTTTAAAGCTCGATAAAACTTTGTGAGTGTGTACCTTAGTTTAGTTGGAAGGAAAGCTAATGGCTTGGATCGTTAACCAGCTCGGTAGCAGAAATATTTCTTGGGAATTTTCAGATATATAGCGATATCGTACTGCTTTTTCAAGGTTATTTTGTTCAAATTATTCTAATTTTGGTATTTTGTTAACTCACCAAAAATACCGCACTGCATTTAATTTAATCATAATATTTACAAAACGCATTAAAACTGTCGTTTGTTTGTCCCCAACCGTAAGTGCATTCACTCAATAAAGCTAATAATAAGCATATACATTCTTATTTGCCTGTGCTTTCGAATTGAAGCATACGGGTTGTGTTCTTCTATGTGGTGCCTTATTTAATATCTTACTGTGAATCGCCGCAGGCACAACACGGGATCCACCGCTAACGCAACAAGAGGACATGCTGAAAAACGAATAAATGAAAGCAAAAACATACATACGTACGTACACATGTAGCCAGCTTGCTTAAATACACATTCATTCATCTTAAATAAGAATGAGATTAATTGCATTTGGCGAGACAATTAAAAACAGATCCGCTCTTTTGAACTCGTGTCATTTGCTGTGTTGTGGCCAAACGGGCGGAGTTGGTTCTGAGTTGATGGAGTTGTAGTAGAGAGAATACTGTACATTTATTGTTTGTTTACTTTTCGTTGTTCTTTTTTCGGTGTATAATTGTGGCTAACGGTATTGTGCTTTCTTTATTTCTCTTCCATTGCGCTTGATTCTTGTGTGGTTGCCTGTAGCTCATTTCTTTTTTGGTTTCAGTTTTCTGGTTTCGTTTAGCTATTAAAAGCTGTTCCCTTTAGATTGTGTATCTAATGATATGTACATACTTACATTTTTATGTATATACAGCAGTTTGCCGTTTTTGTTCCCTTTGGCTTTGTCAGCTATATAGATGAGATCCATTTTAACAAAAACACAAACATTTAAATCCTTAAACCAGTACAAAAGAAGTGTACACGGGTTGCACAATAGTCATTATATGTACCCAGGATCCTTGAGTTACACATGCTACGCACTTCTGCTAAATGTACAGATTTGTCATTAAGCTCGGAACACTTTGACGACAGCAAGCGACAAGCAGCATCTGTCAAATTTTAAATACACACGTTCTTACGGACACAATTATTTTGACGACAGCACGACATCTTGGCTGCAGGACTGCAATTGTCGACGTCGCCAAATTAAATCTATTTCTAATTTTGCCGGCGACAATGAGTAGATGTAGTGCTGCAAAATTAAATTGTCGCAAAATTAATCACATATTCTTGATTGTTCATGTTTTTCTTATTTACTTAAATAAAAATACACAATTTGTGAAATAAATATACCAAAATGTCAAACTTTAAAATCGGCTGTTTGCTATGTCGCTGAGGTCTTCAAAATGTTTAAGAAGCTGGCTGCAAGGCGACATTTGTCGACAAAATGATGTCGCTGTCGTTACGTCGTGAAGTTGCAGTCATCAAAGTGTTCCGAGCTTTATTCTAGCAAGGCGGGCCACTGCTAATGCATACGTGGTAAGATGAATGTCCTTTAAAGTAATCGTTTTAAATCCTCATTCACTGGAGGCATATTCTATTTGCTCGTTTTTCTTTTTAGCCATTTTCTTTGTTGGTTTATCGCTCATTGATTTTATTTGCAATCACATTTCTCTTTTTTGCTTTACAGTGTTTGCTGAATCTGTGGTCGGTTTTAATAAATTCGAGCTGGCCCGCCGCCTGTTTGTGGCATGGAGATACATGCCATTCTTTTTGACTTTATTGGTAATTTCATAGCGGCCTACCTACGATTCATTGAATTACATCTTGTTTTCCATTTTATCATTACTTTCAATTAAGTAAATTTCAATAGCACGAACACCAATCTGTATACATACATACTTAATTTTCCGCATTATTGAAGCAATGTTAATTTGGTATTGAGTGAAGCTGTTTAAAACAACTGTATTATTTCTGACGTACATCGCCAAAGTCACTTTTAACATCAACAACAATACAGCAATAAAGAGTAAACCCCACTTGTTTGCGAGGAAAATCAGTTCTTTGCGTAATTTTTATTAAATCTTTTTGAATATGTATGTGTGTCGAAATTCAGCGTGAACGTTTGTTAATTAACATTAAATTAATAAATATGTGAAGTCAAATTAAAGGCGATGTAATTAATTTGTTCACTTTAAGCACCAGATAAAGTAAAAACAAGAACGCATGCATACTTTTACATATGGGCAATTCCATCGTTCATATGGGAAAATACAGAGTTGTTTCTTCTGTGACTTGTTGAACAGAAAAAGACACTGCTTCTGCTTGGAGCAACATAAAGGTTTCTCTCGAAGAGATATACAAATACATATATTTATATGCGCGCATTATTTTGGTTGCCAACTGAGATTTATATTTACTTTCAAGGAATAAATCTCCTTCACTGAGATTTACCTAGGAGAAATATTTGTAATGGTTGCTTGTTTTCGGTTATTAAGTGAAAGGACCAATATTATGATGCATATAAATTGAACTACCAATTGCTATTTTAAAAAATTAATTTTTTTATTTGCAGCATTAAAGAGAATAAAAGTAGAAAAGTAAGACTAATACATTGTGCCATATGAATAAAAATAAGCAATTGCTTTTTCTTAAAATTTCAGCCCTTTTACTCGATTTATTCAAACAAACTTTAAATAAATGGTATGAAATTTGAAGAGAAAGCAATTGCTTAGTTTTTCTTCATACGGCCCAATTATATCTTGACAAAAAGTTAATTTATTTGTGTTTTTCAATTTCGTTGTAAATGGCGACAAGTTGGTTAGTTATTCTGTTTGGTTCATCATAAAATTTTGGACATACTCCATGTACTAGGGGTTATGAATTACCCCGGTAAACGGTAATATATATCCGGGACCCGGGTGGTGTTATCTGTATCCGAGTACCTGGAAAGTCTATTAGCTTTATTCGAGTACCTGGATACACAGTTATCTTTATCCGGGTACCCGGATATCGGACAACCAATAAAACATTTTTAAAAAGGTGTCGGTTAATCTCCGAATTTCTCCTTCGATAGGCGGCACGGAAAGTGAACCCTGATTCTTATAGGATTTTTCTATAAAATCAGAATCTGAAATTATAAATATTAGACTAGCTCTAGTTTTTGGCTTTTTTTAGACATATTTATATAACGGACCCCCTGTTATGGTCTGGTAGAATATTTTGAATAAGATGTGATAAGATTTCCGACCTATCAGTATACTACCTGCCTCTGAAGAAATCTCTTCACACATCAGTAAATTCAACCTTATATCCCCATTTCAATCCGTATTCAGACCCCACCACAGCTGCTCTACTGCATTGGTAAAGATACTCGATGATGCTTGCTTACTGGATTTGTCTAAAGCGTTTGATTCAGTTACCATAAACTACTGTGCTTTAATTTAAAAAAACTACTTTGGGTTTGGAGAGTCAGCAGTGAAAGAAAGCTCTCAGCGTGTCAAGGTTGGATCTCAAATATCTGAACTACGGCCATTGTTTACCGATGTCCCAAAAGGGTCAATCTTAGGACCACTTTTATTCAGTTTGTTTGTTAATGACATATGCGGACAATGTCCAGCTCTATATATCAGGCCCTGTTCAGGACTCAGCTAATTTGTGTGCAAGCTTCAACAGACAACTGATGTCTTTTAGGTGCTGGGCACTGCTAAATGGTCTTCGTCTTAATTGTGACAAGTGTTTTGTTTTACCTATTTGTAAGAAACGTCTTAACCTAGCCGCTATTCCATCACTACACATTGATGGATAACCTATTAAATTCATACCAGAAGTAACTAACCTTGGGTTTACTATCAACACCGGCCTTACCTGAATTGATCATCTGAATTCAACAGTAAGCAAACTCTATAATACTTTAAGGAATTTGCGAATGTCTGCTCTATTCACACCGATAGAGGTCAGACGTAAACTCTCAATCCAACTCATACTGCAAATTATCTGTTACTAGCTGTACCTTGCCACGCTTTGCTGTGGCATATTCCTGTTACATGGATTATAAAGGATATACGAAATAAAACATACTTTTCAGATAAGTTTGATTTTGCAATACTTGTGTGTACACAATATTTTTTATTTTTCCATTCTCTACGTAGATATCTAGGCTATCTGGTTTGCCGACATGCAACATATATTTGTTCATGTGAGAAGCAATCAGCATCTAAATCTAAACCACAAGTTTCCATAGATTGAAATTGAGCTTTATTTTTTTTGTGATTGCAAACGCCTATCGAACTGGGAATTGAAATCTTTTAAATTGAAATGGTGTATCGGTCAGAATCATGGAAATTCGGGGGATGAGGACATATTCACCTTTCAAAGGCCTCGTTAAAATCTTTGCTTCCACTACGTTCTTCATCAATTTCTTAACTACGAGTCGCGTGCCGTTGCAGAGTTTTGGCCGATTAATATTCCGCAATATGATAATAGCAACACCTGTTTTCAATTTCAGTAAGTGCGGTAATCCCTGGAAGATCAATCGAGTTCAAAAATCCTGTTGGATAATCAACTGCTTCATTTGTTTCCACAACGGTGTTTATCGACGTACATATATGCTATTTAATCACTTCGAATGCTGGATCTAAAAACATTATTGAGTTGATAGACATTATTATCGTTCGCGGCAAGAATAGCTCGTTCACTGAGCCAATCGCGATTCCTTTAATTAATTTGAATATCCGGAAACATTCTTTCGATCAGTTCTCCTTTCG
>NW_016180064.1:0-6944 GCF_001687245.7 Rhagoletis zephyria | reverse complement strand
TCTTTAATTTAATTTTCAGTTAGAAAATGACTGACAGCGTTTCTTATTTTTCTATTACCATCTCCTTCTACCTCTATTACTTTATTGCTGGTAGGCGCGCAAGGCGTTAAAACGCCAAAATTTTATTTACAATTTTAAGTAGCAACCCTCTTCAAAAACCTAAAAAATATTCCAAATGCTAGTCTCGCCCGGTTCGGTTTCTTTAACCCTTGTGTGCTCAACCAAGTTAATTATCGTTGTAGTCCAACCGCGGTACCTGGGTACCTGCTTACGGTTTTATTTATATCTGAAAGTCGGCTGTAATTTAGTATAACCCTGGGTGTTAGATGTATATTGATTTATTTATTGTTAACGAAGTTCTTTTTATATAAATCCAGCGAAAGTATTATACACAAGGACCTTTGTAATACAAAGTTCGGTATAATCTGTAATCAGCCAGAGCTTATACTTGTGAATTTCGAGAAGCTTTGGCACATCAAACTGAATAAGAAGGTCTCTATGAACTTTTTTTCTTAAATTTCAACATTTTCTGGGCTGAAAAGAAATATAAAACATTTCAAATGAATTTCTCCATGTAAGAGCAGTCAAATCGTGGGTATCCGGGAGGATTTTAAATAATTGTTAAAAAAAGAAGTTATTTGGTACAATATGTGTCGATGGGTACCCGGATACCCGGTTGGGCACACAAGGGTTAATTTTAAATCACTCTGCACCGATACAAAAAAAAACTTACTTCAAAAAGTAAAACGCGAATTCACATCGTCAGAAAAAATAAAATGCTTTCGAGTATTATGTATGTATCTATTATTATGTGTATGTATGTATTATGTATATACATATGGCATAGTTGGCAACCTTAACCAAAAGAATTTTAAAACTAAAGCTTTAGTTATTTTATACACAAGATATGTACATCATATAAATACATATCTTGTGTATAAGTCAACTAAATTCGAATTTCTTTTTATACAGGTGGCAGCTCTTTTCAAAAGTATTTTCAAACTAAAATCTTCTTAAATCCTTTCGTTTAAAATTAGGATACATATCTTATCTCATCTTTCTTATTTCATTAAACGAACAATTCTTATATATATTATTTAGCATTTTAAGGTTATCTGAATAGGCATTATTTTCGAGAAAACTTCTATAAGGTTACCACCTATTCGAAATTGGTTACAAACTAATTAAAACATCATAATAGGTATATCAAATGGAATATCCCTAATTGAATATTTTTTTTAATAGGGTTGCCACCTATTTTGAATCGCATATATGTGTAATTTTTTGTTTAAAAAAAATTAAAATATTACTATTAATGGGTACCAAGAGAAGGTCCTTAAACAATGCTTTGCCTTTATACAAAATGTTATCCCATAGGATAGCTAATAGTGTAAAGTTGGCACTTATTTTCGAATCTACACAATTTATCTAAAGCGTCACAATGTGGATATCAAATGAAAGATATTGTTGAGAAATTTGCTCCGAAAATATTTTCGATCAGGGTTGCCACGCTTCTATGTAATAAATATTTTTATTTTGTCACTTTCAATCAGTATTTTTTGCATGTAGCATAGTAAATATAAGCTCGAGATATGTACTATTCATTCCAGCGTATTAGCGGAATAGGGTTGCCACCAAAATTTTAGACTAAGAAATTTAATTAATAGATATCGAAATCCTATTTTTTTTTTATTTCCAAAATATTTTTTAAGGCTATCTAAATGACAAGCCTTCTAAGCTCATTTCGATTAATATCCACCAATAAATAATTAATTTAAGTTATTTGGTAATAAGAATTTAACTTTGAAAANACATAGTAAATATACGCTCGAGATATGTACTATTCATTCCAGCGTATTTCGGAATAGAGTTGCCACCAAAATTTTAGAGTAAAAAATTTACTTAATACATATCGAAATCCATTTTTTTTTTATTTCCAAAATATGTTTTAAGGCTATCTAAATGACAAGCCTTCTAAACTCATTTCGATTAATATCCAAAAATAAATAATTAATTTAAGTTATTTGGTAATAAGAATTTAACTTTGAAAAATATATTTACTTCAAAAAATTACTTAAAAAAATTAGTGCAATATACCATAAACCGTATGGGTATCAAATTAAAGAGAAAGTTCGTTCTGTAGAATTAAAGCGTATTACATTTTGGTTTTTGTATCCTTTCATAATTTTATCCTTGAATGTCCATGAAATTTTGAAATACTTTGTTTTGAAAAAAAAACGTATGTTAAATAATTTACACTCGACCAGATACTCGAGTTTAGTCCTTTTAACAACATTTATTTATTTATTTTTAATGCAACACAATTTTCTCTTTCATGTGGTACCTATATTTTTAAGTAGTTTACATTGCACNGTCCATGAAATTTTGAAATACTTTGTTTTGAAAAAAAAAAAAACGTATGTTAAATAATTTACACTCGACCAGATACTCGAGTTTAGTCCTTTTAACAACATTTATTTATTTATTTTTAATGCAACAGAATTTTCTCTTTCATGTGGTACCTATATTTTTAAGTAGTTTACATTGCACTGAATTTTTTAATTAATTTTTGGAATTAATCATATCTTGGCGTCAGAGAAACCAAAAACGCTGTTTTACTATATTTGGCCGATAGTTTCGTTAATATTAAAATTCAAATTTAAAAAGTTAAACTTCGGGTTTCTAAATTAAAATAATATCTATTATTTTATAGACAGAAACAGAATGAATTCAAGATAAATTCAATTTTATGGCGTTTTATAAATGCAAGGCAACCACTTAAGTGATTTTGATTTAATTTTTGCTTTCTAGTTTAAAAATGAGGGACTCTTACGGAAGTGTGTCGGCTTTTCAAATGCATAGAGAGGTTTTTCCTAATTTCCACATACATATATATAGCGTCTTAGAGGCAACTTTTCTTCCCGCTATTTTAAGCGGTTTTAAGAATTTGTATGTCCTGGCATCATGCACATAACTTTGAAACCAAAGTACAAAGCTGTTACAAACATTCGTTCCGGGGAAAAATAGATAATATTCTTTACCACTAGTAAATATTCACCATTAACTTTTTTACGCTTAGATTTTTTTTGCTAGGATTTTAAATGTTCTCTCTTAGTGCTATGGAAATTGCTTTCAACTTGAAAAACAGTAGGCGGTATTTTGCAACACATCACGTTTCCTTTTTACCATCATATTCTCATTTGCCTTACAATCACTCAGCGCCTTTATCTACACTTCGAGCAAGTATGCTAAATTGTAAAATAAGCATAAGAACTTTGATGAGAAATTAAAGCGGCCAGTGATCGGACTTCAAAAAAATATTCTGTGTGGTAGAATCTGGAAAAAAATGTGATAGATTTCAAAAAAATGTGGTAGATCTCTGGGTTTGGATCAAACTTTGTACAAAACTTAAAAAAAGTCTGCAAGGTTTCACCTAAATGGCAATCTTTTTAATTAGACTCAAAAAATAATTTAATTTTAGTATAATAAAGTGCAAGATTGAAATTGCTAAAAATTGCGTTGAGTTTTTGTAGTTTTTGTCCTTGACGGTGTAAAGCAGTTCCTTCCATATTATATTTTAAACGATCACATCACGCAGTAGCGAACAAATGTGGCACGTTCCAGAAACAGCTAATTGGGATTTGCCGATTTTATCAATTCTCAAGTAAAAGTAAACAATGCTTTAAAAACCTTAGATGTACTTAAATTTGCTAATACTTTCACAAAAATCGCCGTTTTTAACATTTTCACTATTATTATTTTTTTCATAAATCATATATTTGCAATTTAACACAATAAAACGGCGTTTCCTGTCGAAAAATTTACTATTTTACAGTTTATTTTATCCTCCCATTCGGCTTTGTTTACGTTTGCTTGAGAAATTTCCCTGTCGCCGGGAATGCAGATTCTTGTATTATATCATTCTTGCTACCATATAGTGCTTGGGGTTGGACAATCTTTTTCGCTTAAAATTAAAAAAATTATGTCAAGCAAAAATAAAACTACTCAAAAACGCGAATATGTGGTAGATTTCAGACCTTGCGTGGTAGATGCTCGAAAAAGTGGCAGATCAACCACAATGTGGTAGAAGTCCGATCACTGAAAGCGGCTAAAGAGTGCGCTCAATCCTACAGAACTCACACACACACAGTACGTTGTACAAATTCGCATGCAAGAACGGCAAATACATTCTTATAGCTCTTTTTTAGAATATTGAATTGCAGCATTCCGTTTTTCCGAACTGCCTTCAGCAGTTTGAATNCATTCTTATAGCTCTTTTTTAGAATATTGAATTGCAGCATTCCGTTTTTCCGAACTGCCTTCAGCAGTTTGAATGCCATCAGCAGTTGTCGGCTGCACGTCTAAATTTACTTTAAGCGTCGGTGGATTTACTACTGCCATACGTGTGTGCCACTGCGAAATGGTGAAGGGCTTGAATGCTCGCTCACATCAAGCCGTGCATGTGTGTGGCTGTGTTAGTTACTCGTATCACACGCTTGGGTGCCATTCGACATGAACTCACTTTGTTACCCACACACCAAACGTCTCTCTCCCTCTTCTCTTCTGTTTCAATCGCGTGCTAGCGTATCAGACACGAACCACATACATAAATGAAATTGCGACATTTATGGGTAGTTTCTGTAAATGGAAACCGACCATTTTTGCGCATTTATTTAAATTGCGAACGCCTCGTGCCCCGTCGCCAAAACATTACCTCCTCTGCGCTCGCCAACCATTTCTCTTTGTTATGCTCTTTTGTATGGCCTTGGCTTTCACGCTGACTACACTTTGGTTTTAACCTTTTCAATTGATGGTTCGCTGTTGTGCTTGTTTGTTTGCTTCTCCTTTTACATTTCTTACATTTTATGCTTGCGATTATTTTATATATTTTTTTTTCAATCTTATTTTGTAGTCTCGCGTTTGTGCTTAACGAATTTTCAAATTTGTCCCCGCCACTTGGGCTGACTGTTGAGCGCCAGTTATCCTGTCGCTTGACAGCGAAAAACACTGTAACAACAGCAAAGCTCTGGAAAGCCATTTAACTTGGCATTTACATACTTGAAGTGAAGAAGAAAAACCACTCGATTCTATATAGTAGTTGTTTTATGCTTTTATTTTACGTTGCTTCACTTTTATGTTCCCCTTTACTGATGCTTTCCTGCTATGGCCGGCTGCTTGGTACTTTAGTGTTGGACACGGCAGCTATTTGGTTTAAATTTTCAGGGCTTTTAGGTGAGGTTTTTCGAGCGCCGAAAATGTAAAAAAATTTTTCTTGCATTTTACTGAATTTTGATTTGCCGTTTTTTTTTTTTTTAGATTGGGAACATTGTTTTGTTAAGTTTCGTGTGTTGCTCGTTAACGTTTCTTCTCATATTGTAGGTGTTCTGACAAGTATCGAAATTTGTGCAATATTAGAAAAAAATTCAACATACTTTCGAACTTTTTAAAAATTATAGAAAATCAATCGAAATTTTTAGCTATTTGAAACTCGTACTTTATTTATTCTACTAGAATTCCATGGGCTACAAAACTGCACATACAGAATTTAATTAAAAAACTTGAAATTTTAACGAAAATTTGTAGAATTTTTTTTTTTTTTAAATTGCCATTTTTAAAGAAGTGTCACTCGAGTGGTACATTTGAACAGATTCGTACGTTTTTATCGGGCTATTGGTAAAAAAAATGTGAAAATTTTTTGTAGTTAAAAGATTGGTACAATATAGCGATGTTCTATTGAAAAAGTTCAACAAATTAATTTTCGTGATTGGGATAAAGAAAATTATTTTGGGTGTTCACACATACGATTTGCATAAAATTTCGACAAATTCCCAATAGTGTGGCACTGCCTTTAAACTTGTATTTATACGGGTGTTTTTAAAGAATGAACTATAAAAAACTAACCAAAATTTAACAGCAAAAGTAATATTTTAAAATTACGAAACAAAATACAGGCAGGAATATCAGGATTTCAACCCTGTTTTTACGAAAAATTTAATTATTATCAGTATTTTTCTTTTAATCAAAATATGTTGAAATGAAAGTGAAAATAAAAAAAAAATTTGCCAGAACCCCCCCCCGAAAAAAAAATCCTGGCTGCGGCCCAGTGTACAGTGAATATAAAAATATGTATCTTTTATTTAACTTTCAAACAAGTAATTCCAATTGGCTTCATCGGTTGAAATACAATTTTCTGATGCTCATGAAGGTGTGAAGCCTTCGAAATATCCCGTTAATTGTTTATTAAATTGTAATATCGTTTTTTTTTTGCTTTGCTTCTAACATAAGGAGGAACTCTGCAACGTTCCGCATAAATACAATCATTTTACGTCAGTTTTCAAGGCAGCTAAAACAAAAAAAAATTATATAATTTTCTTCATGAATTTGAAATAATAAATTATGTGTTTCTAGTTCGGCTTTCGGCATACGAATATTTTATCTCAAAGCGGTATTTTATTTGATACCAAATAATTTGTGATTTATACTAAATATGTTGTGTGTACCCACATGCCCCCTTACGTCGAAAAAAGTAAAAAAAATCTGTAATTTTTTCGCAAAGCTTTAAGTTAATTTTTAAGGGTTCGCAGTATTCTTTATGAAACTTGGAAACACTTTCTGGACACACTGCAAGACCTGAAAACATATTACAGGCTCTCACTTAAAAATTCTCTTATATGGATGTTGCTTATAATTGAAGAGCCGACACTTAGCGTAACTTAGTGCCACGTCGAAATCTGTTTCATTTTGATTTTCTAGGTTCTAAGTTCCGTTAAGTTAAGTTAAGTTGCCATAATCAGGCTTTCACTCGCGCGCACTGCCGTGCTGCGTGCAAAGAAATATTGGTTCAACAACAATTTCATTAGGAAATAAACCAAAATGCTTAAATATCATACAAATACATTGAAGAAAAAAATATTTTTTGTTTTTAAAACATTAAAGTCTAAAGA
>NW_016180063.1:0-6945 GCF_001687245.7 Rhagoletis zephyria | reverse complement strand
GTTGATATGCCGGCGTTGAGAAACAACTTTGTGAGAAATGACATGTGTAGATACTTATAGCATTACTCCTTCATATATACATACATGCGCATATATGTATGTACATATCTGTGGTATTTTATTAAAGTAACTTATCTCGAGATAAGCAATTTTTTCTTTAAAGCAGTATATCATTGGATTCTTAAACAATATCTCAACGATTAACTAGCCATGGGCGTAGTTAACGATGCCCTTTTACTGTAAACATAATAAAAATATTAAATTTTTCAAGCGAAACTTTTTTTTTAACTCAAAGTCAAACCTTCTAAAGTCACTTAAGCTGTTTTAATAAAATGCTACAGATATGTATGTATGTACATTTAGGGTGGTCCAATAATGCATGAGAAAAAGTAAAGTCGGAATTTTCATGCTCTCACCCCCTAAGATTGTTTTATACAGAAAAAAACCCCTATTTTTAATTTTGAAATAAAAAAAAATATTTAGAGGTCGCTCAAAGCAGTAAAATTTTTCCATGTATTTTATATGGAAAAAAACAACTTTTCGTAGAAATGGCTTAAAATTTAAGAATCAATATTTTTGGATCGAAAAACTCTGCTCCTGCATTTAATTCTCTATAATAATACCCAATTGTTTATTTAACCATTTTTTCATAGTAACTGTAATTTATAGGTCCACCAAAAACCCCAAAAATGCAAGGCGACACCAATACAAACTCGTTAGTACTAAAAAATGGTTAAATAAACAAGTGAGTATTATTATTGGAAGTATCCTGAAGAGAACCAGAGTTTTCCGAAATAATCGAAAAATATTTATTTTCAAGAATTCAATACCATTTCTACGAAAACTTGTTTTTTCTCCATATAAAATACATGGAAAACTTTGAGCGCTTTGAGCGACCTCTAAATAATTTTTGATTTCAAAAAAAAAAAGTAGGTGTACATTTTTTCGACATAGAACAATCCTAGGGGGTGTGAGCATAAAAAATCCGACTTTACTTTTTTTGGATCACCCTAAGGTACATATGTGATTAGAAATCCATTTTAGTGCCTAGGTATTAGTGGTGGTATAGTGTTTAGAAATCAATATTAAAAACGAAAGAAGGAGAGAATATTTCATCAAATGGGAATCAGATTTTCATTGGCTCTCATTACTATCTTTGAAAATTATGATAGGAATGTACATATCGATACCTGAGTGGAAGTTCGACCTATCTTAGCAGCCAGTTCGAAAACGCCCTATCTCAGAAAGCTTTTCAAGAACGCCCTACTTCAGAATTTGGTTGAAGATATGTAGGTGACGATATGTACATATCGCACACCATCTTCAAAAGAGTCGCAACTCAAAATTTAGCACTTTTGAAATTATGCGCTAAAAACGTACACAGAGCTTTTATTCACCTTTAGGAATAGCTGGAGCAAATTTTTGTTATAATTAAAAAAAAAACGTAATGGTTTTTCGCATTTTCTAACAAACGTATTATTTTGAGTTGTGACTCTTTCGAAGACGATGTGCGATATGTATTTTTCTTTTTTCATTTATTTAAACTCAGCTAGTTGTTGTCTAAACACCTTTTCTTTTAACTTCTTTCCCATCATTTAGTATTGTTGTAGCACCCAACCAGATTATATCTTTCAAATATAAATAAATTTATCTTAATTTTTCTGTAATTCTCCATTTTAATTAAATTTTATAAGCAATGCATGAGTACCTATGTACGTAAATTGAGTAGATATGCATGTGCCAATACTTGGTATGCATGCGAGCGCAATTTAATTTATGCCATTCAAGTGTCACATGCATGGCACTTAACTTCTGCAATTTTATTATCTTCTCACATAAATTTTGAAGAGCAATTGTCGAATGTCTAACGAAAAAAAATTAAAGTGGCTAAAAATAAAATTTCTGTGCTTTTCTACCTGTCCGCACACATGTACCGAGTATCCATCTCTAAAAATATATGTATGTATATACCTAAATAAACTGCGTAAACAAATTAAATTGAAGATTGAATAGAAAAATCAATGGTTTACATAAGTATTTGATTGCTTATTTTCTGCTGTCTCATGCTAATAAATTCGCTTACCATTAGCGTCAAATATGAAAAATCACATGGCAATGTTTCCAATTTCCAAGTAATAGATGGATAATTTATTTCATTCTAATTTTTATGTAAAACTCGCCATCTTCTCGTTTTTCTTTTTTTTTTTTGCTTAATTTAAATGCCTAAAGCACTTTATGTCAAAAGCAACATAAACAGCAGTGAAACTGATTAAGCAATTGTGGCAATTTGCTATAAGTAGTACTCCATAAAAATACTAATTTGCTATAAAGGTTAACATAAGTCATGATTTATTTGTTGTAAAGAATAATATTTCTTGTGTAGTATATTTTGCCTGCAGTTAAGTTTCAGAATAGTTGCTAAGACTTTGAATATATTCTTAATTAAAATTTATTACTATAGTAACTACATGCATTGGCTGTTTGTAACTCTACTTGGGCAATTGATGATGCTGATGTATGTACATATATTAGAGGTCAAGGTTACAAATCAAAAGTCAACTACATATTTTTGTTTGCTTTTCATAATTCGAAAATCATTAACAACTTAGTTGGTTCTACAAAATTTCGCGAGACTTGTGCGGTGGCTGGTGAAACTAAAAAGGAACTACTACTGATTTGATGAATTTTTCTCTTCATCGATCTGTCTTTGTATAGCTGTTTGTCTATAATTTCGCTAGAAAGGGCATACACGCATATTCTGAATAAATAGTAAATGTGCTAGAGGTTGCTCACAGGATACCAGGATACCCAGCCAGTCATAACCATTTGCTCTCTCGCATGCACTGGATTGGTTTAACCATGGAAACGAAATATTTAATACCGATCCTGCCCATCCCGAAATTCAATTTTTAAGTCCTTAACCCGCCCATCCCGATGTTTTTCACAATTTTACCGCGCGTTCATGGGTTCCGATTTCTATCACACAAAAACAAACTCACAGGTCTTTCAAATGAATTTAAAAAAATAAAAAAATAAAAATAACGAAAGATCTGGCAGCTTCCGATTATTTTGTTTCGCTTTGCTTTTCGTTTTCGTTTTTAAGGAAGATTTTCTGAATTTGCGTAAGTTGCGGTTTCATCGGGAGTGTCGCGAAAGGAGTTTGATCACGTCCCGCCCGCAAAATTTTTACAGACCTTCCCGATACCGTCCATCCCGGCCAATTTGAAATCAGTACCGTGGGTCCCGATTTCCCCCCTCAGATATGCCTTTTGTTTGATTTGTTTAACGAGACAGGCAGAAAGCTAAAATGGGGAGGGGCAAATGTAAATATACATACATACATACATATAGGAAAACCATTCTATCTCTGTGTTGACCAGTTCTAAGAAAAATAATTACTCCAGCGTAAAAAGCTTCTTCAGTAGATTTATGGTAGTTGAACGAAACCTATTTTTATAGGGAAGATAATGCGCAACATCCTCAGCGGTAAAAATATCTCACAAATCAACCGTAATTCGTAGTCGCTAAAAGTTGGGTTATAAAACTGCATACCGAACAGTTTTTTTAATTTTGAAAAATATTTGTGAATTCTACAACCAGCCAGATCTGTATATTAGTCCGGGTCGCCACCGTAATTGCTGCGGAAAAGAGCCAAAGCTTGCTCGCTTAACTCCCGGACTTAATTTTTTATAATAATTTCATTAACCAATTGCCAAGCAAATGAAAAAAGAAAATTATTTGCAAAATTTTAAATTTTAATGATGATGAGGCATCTCGCATTTTTGTTTTTGGCCAAACAAAGGATAACCACAAAGTCATTATACATAGATGTATTATTTCTATGATTTCAAAAACTTGTGTCATCATCTTAATTTTGTATGTATTGTTCAAATCTATGCATTATCGCATTTATTTATATGTAAATACATCTATGTCTGTATGTATTGTGCATAGTGTGTTTATAAATTTTTTAATAATTTTCAGCTATTATATCGCCTCGCATTCGGACGACTCGCAATAACTGCAAAACACCAAAAGCGTGCGCTTTATCTCGAATATTTCATCTTTTCATACAATCAAACAATATCTGCGCCTTTATTATCTGCCTTTTGGGGTATTCGCTAAGCATTTGGCATTCAATGCGCGTGCGCGTCATAATTTTTTTTTTCTTTCATTTTTTTTTATTTTCTTCAATTTAATGGCTAGCTGTATGTTAGCTTGAATGTAAATGTGAATATCTGCGCGAATTTCATATTTTTTTTTGCTCCTTTTTCCACCTACTTTTTGCTTATTGTGACAGTGTTTATAGCAATTTGTCTATCGTTCACTTCAAGCTACTCAAATAAATAGACAAAAAATTACAAAATATTAAAACACTTGAGAAATGTGTGTGAACATTTGTGTGCGTGTAAGTAAAAGCAATGCGACCCAAGCATTTGTATAAATATAATTTTTTTTAACAGCTAACATAAACAATTAAACAAAAATTTCTGCATATCATGTTTGTAATATATATATTTTTTTTCAAATTATTTCTACGCTAATAAATTTTACATTCTACTTGAGTACAATTTAACAACATTGAAATATTTTTAGGCTTTGGTATTCAACATTAAAGACATACTACATACATACACACGTTCCTGCAGACCACGCCGTCTTTCGCTGAATCTTTTTAGCAATTGTGACGAGCAACAATGGACAACTTGTCGTGGTTTCGCCTTCCTTGGTCGTTTGTTTCCTACGCTGGCTGGCAAAGCCTTTCTACATATTTCCCAGTCATGGCACGAAGCCTCAGGCTATGTAATTTTCTACCCTTTTATGGTATATCCAAAGTGCTTGTACCAGTGTTTTATGTATGTGTACGAGTATGTTGTGATTTTTTAATAATCATTTTTTTTTAGCCTTTTCAATGTTTTGTTGACTCGTCATTATTCCAGTCTTACAATGTGCTCGCGACACAAGATGTATGATTGCAGCAGTTAGACTATGTATGTATTATATTCGTAATGTTACAGGTTTCTTTTGGCAAACCCACGCTTCCTTGCCACACTTCAACAAAAAAAAAAAAAAAAAAATATATTAAAAAAAATTTTTTNTGTATGTGTACGAGTATGTTGTGATTTTTTAATAATCATTTTTTTTTAGCCTTTTCAATGTTTTGTTGACTCGTCATTATTCCAGTCTTACAATGTGCTCGCGACACAAGATGTATGATTGCAGCAGTTAGACTATGTATGTATTATATTCGTAATGTTACAGGTTTCTTTTGGCAAACCCACGCTTCCTTGCCACACTTCAACAAATTAAAAAAAAATAAATAAAATATTACAAAAAATTCTTTGTAATTTTTTTCTTTCAAAAACAAACCAAATATACATGCCCTATGTAAGTTTGAGTCTACATACACTGGCGGTCAAAAGTTTATCAATGATGTTTCGTTTATAATATTTATGATGTATTTGAAGCTTATTTTTTGTTTTTGTTATTTTCTTATGAAATATGGTTCATGCCTTAACGAAAACCATATAAATCAAACTTTTGAACTTAGTACAGAATTTAGAAAAACTCCACAAATTTGTATCTAAATTTTGGGCATTTTAATGAAAATTTTTATAATATTTTTTGGTATGCATCAAAATTTTGAGCTTTTTAGTCGGATTTTTTTTTTTATTTTGGATGTGCATTTAAATATAAGGCTTATAAAATTTGATAAGTAAAAAGTGATTTTTAATATTTTATATTTGTTGACGGCGCTTTGCACTTTTTTCCATATAAATATGAATTTCTGGTGGAAGAATATGCGCAAGACCGTTTGCGAAAAAAACTAAAAAAAAATTAATGCCAGTGTTCCTAAATTGCCCTATTTATATGAAAAAGTAAAAACGAAAAATATTAAAAATCAAAGCAAATTTTTAGCCTGCACCCAAACCCTTTTTTTAATTCTGATTAAAAAGCTCAAAATTTTGATGAAAATTTTTGGAATTTTTCTAAGTTCTGTGTAAATTTTGAAAGTTTGATTTATATGGTGTTCGCTTAAAGCATGAACCTTGTTTTTATAAAAAAATTACAAAAAAAAATTTGCTTGAAAAACATTGTAAATATTAAAAACAAAACACCATTCATCTACTTTTGAACGCCAGTGTACATATTTAATAAGTACCATACAAAGTGTAAATAAATATTTACTTACATACATGAAGCTTAGGGTAACACGTGAAAGACATAATAGGACAGTGCAGGGCAAATCATTGAAACCTTTAAAAAAAACGTGTGCCACCATTTTCTCTGAGGAAAGTTGGAATAATTACTTGCTTGAAGTTTGAGAACTCCTTGCTTTTACGCTCAAAAAAATCATAAGAAATATATACTTTCTACTACTATTTATTTATCGACATCTAAAAGATTTCTTTAGGACAGTTTTTCGAAAGACTATTCATACAGTTCAAACACGAGGAAATATTTAGGAATTTGCTTTTTCACAATTTTCAACTAAATATTTTTCTTGTCTATTTGCTTCTTTGAAAAACTATCTTTATTTCTTTTATTTTAAAGAGAAACTTTTCGGGTGGGAATCTCCCAACATTTTCTCATTTGTTTCAACGACCTTTCAACAAACTATTTAACAGAAAGCACAAAACACCTAAACCCAAACAATTATCTCCAGCAGGGAACACCTAGCAGTAACGGAACGAGGTAAAAAATTTTGGGCTCGTAATATATAGGTAGTTAAACTGGGGATTGATTGTTGATGAATTTTTTAATAAATTTTTAGTTTATTTTGCTTTTATGTGACTGAACTTTACCGTCGAACATTACAAAATTTAGTAGATACCTTGTTCCTACGTTAGTCGGTTCTACGTTATCGGAATAACCTAAATTTATTTCTGGCCACGATCTGTATGCTATAACAATAGCAATAACAAAATTCGACCCCCCCCCCCC
>NW_016180062.1:0-6946 GCF_001687245.7 Rhagoletis zephyria | reverse complement strand
GCGAAATGTACGTGGGTTTCCTTCCGCCATGAAGTATCAAAATACCGTCTCTGGTGATAATCAAACAATTTCTAACATGTTCGCTCAGTTTTTTAAATCCAATTATTCCACTAACTCCCAAGCATACTTTGACTATCCTTTTAAACTAAGTCCAATTAACTCAATACATAACCCTATAATATCTCCCGATGATGTTTTAGTTTACCTGAAGTCCTTAAAGCAGTCTTTTAGTTATGGTCCTGACCAGATCCCCACTTGTTTTCTTAGAAATTGTGCTGATTATCTCTATGAGCCGTTAACAGCCTTATTTAATTTGTCTCTTAAAGGGGGCGTTTTTCCAACTGTATGGAAGGAATCGTTCATAACCCCCTTACATAAAAGCGGTAGCAGGTCTTCAGTGGAGAACTACCGGGGCATAGCTAAGCTTTCTGCAATTCCTAAATTATTTGAAGCAATTATAACAAATCGGTTGACGCATTCTATCACTTTAAGCATTTCATACAGTCAACATGGATTTTGCAAGGGCAAATCAACTTCTACAAATTTACTTGAATTAACATCCTATATCTCAAAAGCATTTAGTGAGAGCAAAACTGTTGATGTTATATATACCGATTTCAGTAAAGCTTTTGACAAAGTGTGCCACTCGTTGCTCATCTATAAACTTGATCTTCTTGGTCTTCCACCTAATTTTCTACGTTGGATCTCTTCATACCTCTATGATAGATCACAAAGGGTATTGTTTAAAAATACTATCTCTGCCGTCATTGATGTTACTTCAGGAGTCCCTCAGGGTAGCCACCTAGGCCCGATTCTGTTCTTGCTTTTATAAACGATATTTCTACAGATATAAAATTCTCCAAAGTTTTAATGTATGCAGATGATGTAAAATTTTATAAATCGTACGTTTCAATTGAAGAAAGGTCTTTTCTACAATCAGACTTAAACAGCATGGCTTATTGGTGTAAAGTAAATCTTATGCCTCTAAATCTTAAGAAATGTAAAGTAATGTGCTTCTCGCGAAGAGCTGTTCTGCCAGTTTCTTATATAATAGGTAACCATAACCTGGAACAGGTATAACAATTTTGTGGACCTTGGTATCACAATGGATCCTAAGCTTACTTTTAATCTTCACATTAATGTGACAGTCAACAAGGCTAAAGGTGTACTTGCATTTGTGAAACGATGGTCAAAAAATTTAGTGACCCGTATATCACTAAAACCCTGTTTACAACATTAGTTAGGCCGATTCTGGAATACGGCTCGGTGGTTTGGAATCCAAGGTATCAAATTTACTCAGACAAGATAGAATCAATTCAAAAACAATTCCTACTTTTTGCTTTAAGAAATTTCCGATGGGATTCTCAATATAGTCTTCCACCTTATACGAGTCGCTTAAAACTTATTAACCTTCCTACACTTGCCAGTCGCAGGGAAATGCTTGGTATAATTTTTATGGTTAAATTACTGACAGGCTCAATTTCAAGTCCGTCTCTTCTGGCTGATGTAAGCTTTAATGTTCCGTCACGCGTATCAAGACACTTTTGTCCCATATTTCTGAAAGCTTGTAAAACCAATTTTGAATTGCACGACCCACTCCGTTGCTTATGCCAGGATTTTAACTCTCATTCCAGCACGTTTGATATATCAGATCCGCTTTCAGCATTAAGAAAGCGATACTCTCCTCTCTCAATAAGTGTTGGAGTTTACGAAATCATAAAATGATTTGGGGTTATATATTATACGTCTCTATGAAAATACTCAATACTCGCAAGCACAGTACACTGCTTGCGGATATTCTTCAGTCGAGGTAATTGTGTTTGCAAAGCCAGTACTTCTTTTCTTGCTATTGATCGGTTTTTTACTCTCGCATACTCCAAGCGGTTTGTGTTTACCCGCACTCTACAAGAGAATGGAGAGATAAAGAGAGTAAGTACTTGCGCTGCTAACAAATGTCTTGTTGGGCGGCTCAAATGTATCCGTGCAACGCTCTAGTCGGAATCTCAATTGGTAGAAGAGCCTTCGGCTTTCGAAAGTCATACCTAAGACTTTTAAATAAAAAAGGCACCGCGGGCAAGCAGATGCCCCTGGAGTGTGTTCGTTAGCTAGATGAGCAAAGCCAGTGAGACGAACAAGGCCAAAAGACAGGCCAGATGCACATGTAAAATCATATAGCTGGTAAGGTCTGCAAGGAAGAATGTGGCTCGTCAAGCTGCTCGAGTCGGTGTAGAAAACCTGAAAGGAGCAATTCCATGCCTATTGTCCACCCGGGGTGGAATTTGTTCCCCAGTAGGGCTAGTAGGACCTGCAAGGGTAGCGAGACGAGCAGAATGAATGAGGCGAGTCAAGCGACTCGAACAAGGGTTGAAAGTCGATTTCCACTCCGCGAGGGACAGCTCGGGGTGGAATGAGATCAGTAAGTCTTGTGAGATGAGCGCGACGGGCTGGATGAAAATGTTGAAAAGTGATGGAGCTGTGGAAAGTGTGGATACATGGTTGAAAACACGGTGTAAATACATATTTGTGGTAAACCGGGGATTGGTGAATATGTGGTAAAAGCAGGCCTTCTTAGTTGTGCGGTTGAGCATGTGTATTCTGGTATGTTTAGAAGGTTGCGTGACTCAAGCTGGTCAAGCAAGTGGCTGGCGAGTACTCCTCCAGTCTGCTCAGTGAGGTATCGTCCTTCAGGGAGTATCACGGGGGCTGTGGTTTAATACCTAAATGCGGGTAGAACTCGCATGGGTTCAATGTGGAGTTGCATTGCAAACGGGTGCCGGGACTCAAAGAACGGCAGAGATTTTAGATAGGTTTCGGCTTTACCAAGGTGGTAAGTGTGTCCACCCCACACTGTCTTTGGAACTGAAACGGAGCTTGGACTGCATTAGATTTCGGAAGGTACCCACGTTAAAATAAAACTACAGATGACCTAAGAGTCAATTCAGATAAGGTGGAGCTCATCTTCTATATGAGAAGGTATAAAATGATTTCGATAACTTCAGTGGAAGCTAAACGACGTCTTGCTTCAAAATCAACATTCTAGGCTTTATATTAGACAAGAAGCTGAACTAATAGGAAAACGTAGTTCGGCATTACGAGAAGACCTTTTCAGCCCACTACATTTGTAAAAGGGCAATAGGTTAAAATGCGACCTAAATCCTCGAATTTTCCGATGAATAATAACAGCTTCCTTTAGGCTAATTATCCTGTATGGAGTTATCGTAAGGTAGCCTGCATTAGAAAACAGGTCAACCTCAAGCAACTCACCAGGCTACAAAGTTATTTTATGACGCCAAATGATTATCTGAACGGAATTTTAGATTTCCTGCCGCTATATTTGACAGAACAACAGATGGCGGTGCTCGCTGATAAGAAAGGAGTGAAAAGAAGATGTAAACACTTCACCTGATAGTATTTATGGATATACAGAAGGCTCGAAACTCGATGGTACGGTTTGAAAAGGCGGCTTCTTACGGAACCATCCTCGTAAAATACATTTTGAGTTACCGCACTACTGCAGAGTATTACACGCTGAGGTTTCAGTTATCATGGAGCCCGTTGCGAAATCCTACCCTGCAGTGATCAAGAAGCCCGAAACTCCATTTTGTATCGACCCATCTTTGTAAAATATCACTGGTACCTTCTCTCAACCACTGACATTCATACGTAGAGAGGATTTGGGTAGAGACAAATCTAATTTGTCGCAGTCTATTCACGCCCGAATATTAAAGTGTCCTTGGTCAGTTATATGCCCGATGTCGCCGAGTCTGACTGCCGCCTTACCTACGATATCGACTAACGCTAAGTTGGGTATAACTGTTAGGACTCAAGGTGGCAGTAGCCCAACTTTATGACAAGCGTAGTCGTTTCTAGCCCAAGCCATTAGACGAACACTTTATGGGATTTAGGAAATTTCATTTAAAGGAAGAGAAACATTTAACCCATTCTTTTCTTCCTCAGTGTAGGACTTCCAAGACATCCTCCAATCCACAATAAAATATCTGGTCTTGACTCTGTCAGAAAAAGCCAGCAAATGCCTCCGACTGAGAATAGGGTCGCGTGTGGCAGTGGCCAAAGGAGAAACTTCTTCCTATACACGGTCTCGAGCATAGCCTCAAACCTAACTTCTCCTATCAGGGCTTCAACAGCCTTGTAAATCATGACCGAGCGCCTGTCTGCGTAGACGACTCGTTTGCACACTCCGTGGTTCTATGCGTCGCCCTCACATCTCGGAGCTGAACACGGGTTTTTCCTGACCACCTACAGGAAAATGTATTATGTGGCAAGCATTACGCGTATTCGCTCCTATATGGAGATGGCACCAACCTATCTGTCCCGGTCTACGACACTCAGATAATTAAGCTGCCTGCCTAGTAATTTGGGCCATTGCTCAAGATAGGAAGACCCGAATGGGCTTTTATCGCCGAAGTTTCGCTGTACCCATAAATCATTGATCTTGCTAACATCGGCCTAAATTCTTCGATTAACAATGATGGAAGCGGATTTTGGCGCAGCAGATTTGCTCGAAATCCTGGACCGGGCAGGTCGTGCATGCCATACTCTGGTCGACTAGAGAAGACAACTTCGCCTCAGTGAGAGAGGGGAGCGGCTATGCAAAACCGGAACCATTAATCGCCATTAAAGTAGTCAGAAGTAGCCTTTAAGTTATCCGCAGACGGGGTCATGCCGAGAACTGACGCATTCCCATATAAGGTTATGTGTTTGGAGATGACCAGCGCAAATAGGTAGTAACTTAACCTACCAGCGGTTTCAATGAACGGCGGAAATTGCAGTTTAAGCCTAGTGAGTGCATACGCAAATGGAGGAATACCACATCTATCAGCTCGAGTACCGACAAATCTAATACCATTAAAAATCCTTTTCAATGGCAAAAGCAGGGTCATTACCTTTCTACATCCGAAAACTTATTAGAAATTCGTCTTAATTTGTTCTCTTGTAAGCCGTTAAGTTTTTAACTTTTAAACATATTGTTTAAAATAAAAAAAAATTTACCCGTTTATTGTTCAGTGGACTTCATGTGCATACATACATTAAATCAGTGAAATAAAAGCGAAAACGTTAAAACTATGGTGACGTGAACGGATTTATTCCATAAATCTAAGACGAATGCATACCTCACCAAAACTGATGCAACGTAAAACGTTACGAAAAAAGTGCAAGGCAGATGGGCGACGCTCTGCTGTAACAAGGAAATGGCAAAGACGCGCGTGTCACTGCAAAGCACATATCCAACCACGGAGGCACATCAAAATCCTCTTTCCGGTCTAGGGAAATGCTTCTTTGCATTGACTTTGGCCACACCAGGCAACCTAACTGCAACGAAGTCTTACAAAAAAAACAAAAAAAAGATTAAAAGAAATACGCAAATAAAACACCGACGGCTCAGCATACATGCATGCTGGTACAGTATTGTAGGCGTGTGCGTATACTGCGAACTGCTTTTATGTCAGCTAAAAATTGCGCGCACTGTCAGTGCTTGGCACTGGCTGCCGTCGATGGTATCAAAAAAGCGTTGTAAAGTTAAAAGCTGCGGCAAAGCAGTGCTTTAAATAGCAGTCAGTTATTCTAGGAGCTCAATAAACGCAAACATATTAGAGGTTATATGTGTACATACTATGTAGATATATGTATACTAGGGCGGGTTAATTTATATTCGAATTTTTTTTCGACCATGCACGTATAGCACAGAAGGGTTCTTCGTGTAATTCTCGTCAAATTTGCCGAATAAACCATGGATATAAAATCAATTTAGAGTTTGACAAATTGCGAAAATAGGTTTGTTAGCATCTTGATGTAGTGTCGTAAAGAAGCGCTTAAATGTTGTATAGAACATGCTAAATTTCATATCCATTTCTGCACTTAAGTTTTTCTTAAAACTTCCACCAAAAGGCACAACAGTGAAAACTCATAATTGATTTTAGACTTTCTTCGACAAATTTGCCTAGAATCACACGTGGAATCCTTCTGTGCTATACGCGCGTAGTTGAAAAAAATTTACCCACCCTAATGTATACTCTTATATGTATATACATATAGCAGTCACATTTTTAATCTCTGTCATTTCACAGGAAAGAATTTTTACCAAAGGAGCAAGTAAAAAAAAATTAATAAAAAATCATTTCCACTGCCAACGACGACGACAACGACAGCGACAGAAAATCGCTTTCCTTCCTCTCTTAAAGCATTCAAAATCAGATAAGCGCACACGCGCATACATAAACGCGTATACATAAAGAAATGTATACCGAAAATTTTTACAAATTATTTGCTTATTTCAATTTAAATATTGAAAACCCAAACAGCCGGCGAAAAAGGGCAAACAATTGTAAAATAAAATAGAAGCGTACAGTCAAGGACGGTAGCTTTCTTGAGTGTAACGAAATAATATGGCAGTCATAACAGCCGAACCTTCGACTCTCAGTATTCTAATAGTTGTGTGCCTTCACACATTGATTGTCGTTTTGCCAGTGCGACATATAGTACTTCCACACAGTGTTTAAAAAACTGTAATGAGTTTTATTTCATTAACTTTTGCTAATGCTTATGCTTCGGAACAAGACGACAGTCGCAGTCGAAGTTCAAGCAAAAACTGATTGCCGACAAAATGCGCAGAGCTGCTGGCAGTCGTTGGTTTGAAAATTTTCATTTTGATTTCATTCTGATTTTGGTCAGCGGCGCAAGTCGATGAATAAGCAATATCTTTGCTTTTGCAAGTTGTCGGCAGTCGCAGTCGAAAAATGAGAAATTTCTAGCTTCTGCAAGCGGGCAGCAACGACAGTCAATTGGTATTTTGTGTTTGCTTATGATTTCTTCAGAGCTCGCAAATTACTTTTGACACTTGCGAAGTGTTCGAAAAATACAGTTGAATTTTGGCAATTGTTTTTGTTGAAAGCGTTGCTCAGTTTCTCCATACAAAAAAATTCTCGAA
>NW_016180060.1:0-6947 GCF_001687245.7 Rhagoletis zephyria | reverse complement strand
AAAATATGATGGTGAACATAACGAGGTTGTTTTACTCTGGGTACCAGGTAACTCCGAAATGACTGAGAGGCATGGAGGGGATGCAGGTGGGCAAAACTCATGTTGCCTTCAATCTCACAAGGTATATCTAATTTTTTGCTCTTACTCAGCAGATGACACTGCAGACAACTTGCTGGACTGCTGACTGGTCACTTCACGTGGCACAAGCACCTGACTGTGATAGGCGTAAATGACAAGTGCATTTTCCCATCTTGCCTTGAAGAAGATGAGACTGTGGAACACTTTTTGTGCTTCTTGCTTGCTTGGTTATTTGTCATCGATTTTTTTAAACTCGTCCTTTTCTCTTATCTTAGTTTCTGAATTGAAAGTTTGGCGTNGCTTTGCCGTTTTGATGTTCTAAGTCTTGTCTGTTAAAAACGTGATAAATATTTTTCGCCTCACTTTAAAACTCGGAGCGATAAAAATAAAAATGATTCCATTAACACAAAGAAACTATTTTATATATGCTCCACGTGCAAAGTCATGAGTGGCGCAAAACGGTTACCCGAGGTCGAATTATATCTCCTCTGTTACGGAACTTCCTGTAAAATGAATTTCTGGAAACTAGATAGGGATTAAGGCTCTCGTGTGCTCAGACAAACTGATTCTAAAAAACCTGGTTTTAAAAAATCTCATCTCGCAAAGAAAACTTTCGATCTCAATGCGCCAATCTAAAAATATCGAAATAAACAAGGTACTTCTAAAAGAATATATGTACATAAGTGAAAAAGACGTTGGATATGTATATAGCGGTATTTAGTTACTTTTCTCACCTTTGCCACGTTGTTAGGCGGAAGGCGGTGGGAACTAAATTTCATCTAATCAACCTACAGAGATTGCAACGAAAAGCATACCCAAATACATCGCGAGCAATTTGCCTTTGACATTCCAGACTATAAGCTTATTCGTCAAAATCGCAGCAGCTGTAATTGGGCACTGCAACAGAAGATATCTAAAATATGTTTATCCAACACATAGTATCAATTTCTTCTGAGTCCTGGGACATAGTATTATTGCGAAAAATTTTGAACTAGACGAGTACAAAATAAACGTAGCCTCCAGTGCGATCCCTATTCTAATGAGTTGAGGAAATAGCTAGAGTAGCTACCAATATCAGGTGAACTAATCTGCAAACATGTACCGAGCTCACTGTAGCCGCTCTCAGGGCCACACGTACGGCATCTTATCAAAATACTAATAGTACTCTGGACCATTGGCCGTACGGCCACCAGGCTCGGAGTCTCTCAAAACGATTTCTGTAGAAATTGTCAAGTATTTTCTGGCGAACGGTTTTTTCTAGAGCTTAGACATCTGAAGAAAAACTTCATTGTAGAATCTACTAATAAAGAGGACATTACTTCCGCAAAAACAATACCTTTACTGGGTACAAACCAATTTGGTTACACTAAAGCAAACATTTTTTGCCTACTTGCTCCGAACAATTCTTTAATGAAATCAATTGGATTTGGTGAAAACCGAAAGCTGTTGAAATCAAGATGCCAGATTGTAAGCGCTGATTGTTGCAACAACGAGAACTTATACAGTTTACTGCCGCTGCTTTGCCACAGCTGCTCACATTGAAATGTTAAATTCAGCATCAGTTACGCTCATCGTAAAAGTTCAACAGTTTAACACAGGAATAGGCTACGGATTTTTGCACAAAACATGTAGAAGTAAGTATGTATGTATGTAAGAAAAAGGAGTTATGATTAATTGTGGTACAAGCGGACACAACTGCACTGCCAAGCCCAATTGGAGGCATGCAACGGCTGCAGTATAAATATGTATGTACATATGTATGTATGTGTCGAGTCGATATTTTTGAACCTGTTTTTGAGTTCCATTTGAACCGGTCAACTGGCGTAAATATGTGTGTATGCTTGAAATATCTTCACTTATTGGTAATCCAGGAAAGTAGTTACCAACAACTATAACAAATAAATCCAACAGCCTCATTTATTGTCGAACGTAAAGTGATAGAATCGACGCTGCTGAAAAATTACTCTTTAGTATGGCTTTGGTTACGGAAAATCTAATAAGATTATTTATAAGATGCAGTTAATTCGAGGGAGAGCAAAAGAGCTGGGAATATCAACGGCAGCAGTAGTGTTAAAGACGATTTGTTATATTGGTGGCAAGAGTTGCAGTAGCAGAGGTTAGTAGCGTCACTCGGTAGCTACACACACACACACACACACACACACACACACACACACACACACACACACACACACACACACACGCACACACACACACCTACAAACATGCATAGGCGCACATGCGGCCGCAAAATGCTTGATTAGATGCCTAACGTAATCAGAAGGCATCATTTTTCTTACAGTCGCGTTTTGCCGGCTCTCCACTCTTCCGCTGTCGTCTTCATCACGAATCCAACTCGCGCCTCTTTGCGCCCAATTAATTCTTGCGCCCTCTTCCTTACACATTTTTAGCATTAAACCCAATAGCGGCTGAGCTTAGTCGATTCATTTAATAAAAAATCGTAATTAATCAGTAGAAACGTTTAAAATAATAAGAACAAAAACAAAGTAGAAGAAAAAACATACATAAATGTGAAAGGCGGTGGCGAAGGCGAAAGAGGTGGATGGCATAATTAATGTGTGACAGCGCGTGAGTGGGCAGCTGGGTGTTGATTCCTCGAGTTGAACGAAGTGAGTGAGGTACTTACATACATACATACATAGTATACATATGTACATTAGGGTGGTCCAAAAATGCATTGGGAAAAGCAAAGTCGGAACCGAAAAAAATATACCCTTATTTTTTATTTTGAAATAAAAAAATATTTAGAGGTCGCTCAAAGCGCCTAAAGCTTTCCATGTATTTTATATGGGAAAAAAAGACTTTTCGTAGGTATGGTATAGAATAGTTATAAAGCAATATTTTTCTACCAGAAAACTTTGTTTATCTGCAGGAGATTCCCAATAATAATAACCAATTGTTTATTTAAGAATTTTTTTATTGCAACTTTAATTTATAGGTCTGCCAAAAACCCACAAAAACCCCGAAAAAAGCAATGGGGTGACCAATAAAAAATGGTTAGTATTAAAAAAATGGCTAAATAAACAATTTGGTATTATTGTTGAAAGTCTCCTGAAGAGAACCAGACTTTTCCTATCGAAAAATATTGTTTTTCAAGAATTCTATACCATTTCTACAAAAAATTTTATATTTCCCAAATAAAAGTACATGGAAAACTTTGAGCGCTTTGAGCGACCTCTAAATATTTTTTGATTTCAAAATAAAAAAATAGGGGTATACCTTTTTTCGATATAGAACAATCCTAGGGGTGAGAGCATTACAATTCTCACTTTACTGTTTTTGGACCACCCTAATGTACATACACATATATTCATATATGTATGCTGTAAGGAGTAACACTTTGCCTTTGCCTGGTCACTGCTGTTTGCTGAGTCGAAGTTTTGAAGTTAATTATAATCGTTTATTATACTTTGATGCCTACGAACGTATGCCTCCGTTGATTTGGTTTGGAGAAACGGTGGCAGCACCACTGGCGGCGGAAGCGTGGAAAATTTATTGTTTAGCGGTTTACTTCGTTCATCATTTTTCCTGTTAGCAATCAATTGTGCTGATGCCAAAGCCGACTGGTTAGAAGGATTATATAAGTCAGATTTTAAGCCAAACTTTAGTGACTGTAATTTTTCGGATGGCTTTGATGGCGTTATATAAAATTTTAAAGCGCTATCAATTAGAGTTTTGAAGAAATGTTTGATAATTATACGTCACCATACTTATAAAAATGCCCTTGTCTATACTTTTTTAAGGTGACAAGACATATTCCATCGCTTGCTGGAGCGTTTTTATTTGGGAAGTACACGCTTGTAAATCGGCCTGCCTGCTCTAATATAGACCCCTACTTGCGAAATCAACCAAAAATTGGTTAATATTACCAAATTCAAACTTAGAAAGGAATGAAATGAATTTTTGTTTAATATTACAATGCCATGGTTGAAATTTTCAACAATGATTTGATAATATTTACCACACTTTTGTTTACATTAAACAAATTTTTGATTGCCGATTTTTTTGTTTGAGTACGCTTATGTTCTCTGCACTTCAAAGATGCAAATTTTTCATTATGATTTTAACACGTTGCCGGGTTTTGAACCCCGACCTTCTGGAAGTTAGCAAATAACAGAAAGCATCTTTGCGCACTAACCCACAATTTGCGCTCAAATTTTGAACTTGAATAAATTTTCTGCGTCATTTGATCGTGTTCTACAATTCATAGAATCTTTTTCATAATTAAGAAAAAAAAGCAAAACAAAAAAATATATAAATATTTGGAACTAAAAAGAAATGAATTCGAGAATACATTGCTTTCATGTTTTGTTTCTATAGGTAATATTTTCTTGGTTCCGGTACTCATTATCCGAAAAATCTAAGAAAAGGCCTGCGAGACATACTATTGCTTCCGATTTTAAAGCTAATTTATGAAAAAATCCGGATATACGGATCGATATCTGATTTCGTATTTTCGTGAAACATAAATGCCAGTCTAATATGACGTTGCATTTTGGTAAAAAAACTCTGCCAACCAAAGAATATACGCCGATTCACCATAACTAGTCTATGGTTATCGGAAATTATAACCCCCGAAGACATTTTTGGCGGCCACTAACGCTAACATTCCGCAGGGTCTGGGTTCAAGCCCTGGTCAAAGCAACATCGCAAACAAAAAAAATTAGAAAAAAGGTTGTTTCTTAACGGCGGTCGCCCCTCGGCAGGTAATGGCAAAACTGCGTGTGCATTTCTGAACTGAAACAGCTTCTCATAAAAACTCAAATCGCCATTCGTATTCGGCGTAAACTTATCCCCATTTTGTGACAACAATCTAGGCCAAACACTAGCATATACATATGTAGCGCCAATCTATCTATCAAGACATTTTTGGTTAAATTTCATCATTGCATGAGTGGAAAGCTATTGCCCACCACTTGGTAGTATGAACATTTTCACAGATGATTCGAAGTTTAATAGATGAGAAGTTTTCTCAAGACATCCTGCCTTAGCTGCTCATTTAGTTCACCGGACTGCTGTGGGGTTTTGTTATTCCAAACTAAAGATGGGTGCAATGAACGGACTCTAAATCTGATCTCTAGGCAAACTTGGAAAAGGCAAGTCGAAAAAGATCTCGAATCTTATTTTGCTTAAGAAGGGAGAATATATCTGAAAGCATTAGTGTCCTAACGGTAAGTTTTATGCATTTCTTTTATGCAGTTTGTGACTTTTGGGTTCGCCGGTTTTGAAATATCTACTTACTTGGAGTTTATAAATCTTAGGCGTCTGAAGAAGCTCGTCAGGGGCTCTAAACTTCTCAGACATTACAACCGATCTTTCACTTAGGACGCAAGAGGAACGCTGCTTGACAGTGATAGCCACGCCTACCTTAAATCAGATAAGAGATTTCAACTAAACCTGGGTATTCAGAGGACATTTAAAACTACGATTGTAGCGAGCGCTCTTATGTCATCTAAAGAGGCAACGTTCCATTGCGCGTTAGATATGTCCCTGTTTGTGACTTGGTTTACCATTTTCCGAGTTTTACAATTTGTGAAGCAACAAAACAGGAATGCTGATCTCCGACATCCGCAAAATTAGTACGAATATGTACTTCGATTTTCGGAAATCGCCATTAGCTGCTGACGGTATATAGTTGACTACCGCATGCGAGTCATTTCAGAAACCTCTACTTGGTAGCTGAATACGTGTATGTATTTATGAGTACATTCCAAGCAAAGTCAGGACAAAAATGATTTATGATAGCATAAACGCCATTAAAGAAGCCGAGACAATGTGTGTGTGGCAAGTAGCAGGCAATAGAAGCTACATATAGAAATTGCAGCAACAGTAGCTTTAGTAGCAATATATGTATGTATGTAACTATCGTAGCATGCAAACGCATAACGTCGCTACTAGCTACGAGTACTTTTGCGGCTGTGCTGCCTAATGTCGCAGCTGATGGCGACGAGGTGGACAGTTAACATGACCACCGGAAAGACATATATGTATGAATGTAAGTGCGCGCAAGTCAAAGGATGCTAGCCAAACGGCAATTTCAACAGGCAATAACCATGCAGCAGCAATTTTAGTGTCAACAACTTGAACTACAAGGCAAGGCGAATGCTTGTTGCAAGTTGCTGCAGTTGATAAATTACCCGTTGTTTTGGCGCTGAGGGAGCATTCGGCAGCGCCGCCCAATGACTCGCTCGAAGCCCAGAAGCAAAGCAGCAAATTCTTTCGCAGAAGATTCATAAAAATTAAAAGTCAATTTGGCGTGGTAACTCGCTTTCATCATTTGACTGGCAAGTATTTACTATGCGATGCTGAGAAACTTTGCCTACGATTGCTTTGGCATTTGTATGCTGTAATGTTGTTTACTTACTTAATGTGCTACGTGCAACAATTGCCAACAACTATGTAAACCAAGGCACGTATGTATGCAAGTAAGTGTGTATGCTTGTATGTGAAATGAGTTGAAACACGCCCAGCAACAGCTTGCGACAAATAAAAATGTATAGCGTAGAGTAGCTTTGCATTTATGTATGTAGGTCCATGCGTGGCCAAGTTATGTGGCCATGCGTTGCAGTGTCATTAGTGTTTGCGTTAAGATGAGTAACGACTACTGTGGCAGCACTAACGACCACTGCTGACTACAGCTTGTCGTACGAAATGTTGCAACAACACAAATCCTAGTGTATGTTTTTTCAACGATGTTGTGTGGTTGTTGTTGTTGTCTCGCATTGCTAAACCAAGTTTGTCTTGCCAAGTTTTTATTTGATTTCATTTATGCCACATTGCGTTGTCTGTCCGCTTGCTTGCCGCCACATGTTGCCACATCCTACTCACACTTGTACCGGCGTCGGCGA
>NW_016180059.1:0-6949 GCF_001687245.7 Rhagoletis zephyria | reverse complement strand
ACCTCCAATAGAACTGGAGACTAAAATGTACCAAATTTAGTTCGATTGCGACAAAATTTAATACTATAATACAAAATTTTATGCTATCTTTAATATACCTGAAAATGTTTAAAGTTGCTTCAATGTCACGCCCATCTCCCATATATCTAACCCATACATACATATATAAATAATTGCAAGTCTATGTTGAAAAGTACTACCGATTTTGACAAAACTTTCAACTGCCACACCCATTTCTAATAATATTGGCCGCACTCGTTACACTGTGGCGTTGTGTGCAAAATTTGTTATTGTAAGCAAAACTGTATTTCCATGCGAAATGCCAGAAATAAATTCACAATAAATATACAATTTTACTACTTGTACTCCAGGAAGAGCGAAGGCAGCAGCAGCAGCATGCAAGCAGCTGCTTGCTGCAATTGATTGGGCTTTTTGTTATTGTTCCTGTTTAGCGTTGTTGCTGCAACAGTGTGTTCGTTATTTTGTTCTTGCTGCATTGCAGATGCTGCGCTCACTCGAGACTATTGTGTGCAACAAGAGGTTGCAAAACTTTTATTATGTATGCACTTGAAATTGACGAGTCCAAAAATTGGTATGGAAATGGAAAAATACTTGAGGAAATGTACATAAGTGTGTTTTTTTATCTGAAGGAGAGTATGTATGTATGTGCTCATACTTTTATACAAAGTGTGTGGGTGCACTTTTAACAATTGTCTGTGGTTTTACTTTTTGTGGTTTATAGTTCCCTGCGGGAGCTTAAGGACATGAATTTTAAAAGCAAAATGCGAGTAAGTATATAAAATGTAAGTAACCAAAGAAGGATTGGTGGTTCAGTGACGAAATACTGCAGCTCAGAGATGTTGAAAACTACGATATATGAGAGATCAGATTGTCGCTTTTGGGGATCTTCAGGTAGCAATAAAAACCTGACAATTTTGCTTATTAACATAGGCGCCAAGCGCGAAATGGGGCGCCTTATCAGCGAAGAAGAATATTATACGAAATGCATGAAAATGGGATCTACTTTCCCAAACTCGAAACGGATAACCCGTTACAATGACATTGTGCTTACATACCGATTGCAACACTGTGAGAATCAATTTCATTAAAAGCTACTCAGAGTTCCAAAACAAAATACCGAAGAAAGCTTAATAAGTATGCACAGGCAACAACCGTGAAAGAGTGCAAGCTTATATTTAATACCGGCCGACAGCAAGGTTATGCAGCTGTGCTGCAAGCAATCATACTGCACTAAGAAATGAAACGAAATTCGATTGCCTCGAATGTTGGCACGTAAAACGCATAAAAGCAGGAAGTTGCTGCATTGGAAGAGCAACAAAACGTTGAAAAGTCAAGCGTACACATATACTTGCATAAAAACGTATGTAGAACATGTGCATGCGCATATTAAGGTAGCCATAATTTGTTTGAAAATAGGAAGGATACATATCGAGCCTTAACCGCGAAAAAGATGTAAGCGATATTTTTTTTTCAAAATTTTCTTTTTGTTGCAGAAAGATTCCAAGAGCATCTAGATGCATTTCTGCATCAAAAATAAAATTTTGAACAAATGTCGCATACATCATTGTGGCGGTTAGGGCTCGATATACATAGAAATTTTTTGAGTTCCTCTCTAGAAATTAAAAAATAAAAACAAATACTGGCTTTTCGAATTTTAAGTTCAAGCCACAACCTCTAAATCTTTGGGCTATTAGATAACTTTCTGCTGTACGATATGCGAAGAGAAGTCGCTTTAGATTCTACTCGATATTCATTTCTCTACAAATTTTGAACCACGTGAATCTATCGGTATTAAGCGAGTCTATTGTTTCTAGTGAAGCATTGACGAAACACCGCCTGCTCTTAGCAATTCTCTGTTTTAAGTTCAAAGGGTTGTGGAGTTGTCATGTTGCCGGCTAACTTCCATATAGGCGAGCGGAATAGAAAAAAAATACCCAGGAGAATTCGACAACCGAGAGGATAACGTTTATTCCCAAGGCAGGAAAAAAGCTCTCACTAGCCTCCGAAGGATGTTATACCAATCAACTTCACTTTATTCCAACTGAATGTATTTAATAGGCTGATTCACCTGAATCTGAGAAAAAATGCATTACTCGACAACGTTTGGCATCCCCAAATTGGCTACATGAAAGGTTGGTCAATGGAGTTTGCTTTGCATACGATTGTTACAGTTATAAAATAGTCTTTAAAGAAAGAAGGGGTGGCGGTTTGTGCGTTTTTCGATGCAGAGAGGACTCTTGATCGTCATGAAGGAGCTGCAAAAGTCAGATTATAGCTCACCCTAGCGAGGTGGTATCTATCCTCAGCGAAAAGTTTCTGGACACAACATGCAGGATCTTATGCCGAAATTGGTTGTGGAACGTTCTCTCACCGGATTGCCTTGAATTACTTCTAAATCAAGTAGATCACAGTGGAATTGCAGAAAACTGCTTATTCTTCTGCTTATACTTCTTATGACTAGGATGCGCAGAGCTTCTTTGAGGTCATCTCTGCTGGCAGGGAGAGCATAGGAAAGCCGAGCGACGCTTTGGAGTGGCCAATCAGTAGCCTGCGGACTTTAATTTAGAGCAGCCAGTGCTAAAGGAAAAACTTAATAAAAAAGCGAATAATAAAAGGAATGTCTAAGGCCATCACATTTCCAGGAGATACCAAGAAGAATATTGAGAATTCCAAAAATTAGAGCACCCTTAATATGCATGTGTATTTGTGTATATGTAGGTATGTATGTACATATGTATGCATGCCCACATGTCTTCATTCCAATGCTTATGCGTAAAAACAAATGCAAAATTAAAAAGCTTGAAAAGTTGATATATAAATTTTTTGCCAAAAATAAAGCACAAATCTTTAACTATTTTTTATTAAAACTCTTTGCATCAGTTGCTTACACAAATAGAATTTTGCGTTATGGCGGAAATTGACTACTTTGGGTTGTTAGCTCAATTAAAGATAGCCAATCGAACCATAAAAAAAACGTTTCCTATTTGGAGCAAGAATCGTACTTGTGGCACTAAAAACCACAATACCAACACCGAATATTTGAAATTTGAAAAGATAACAAAAGAAAGGCTTCTTTGTAGTCAAAATGTGCGCAAAGTAAATATTCTAACAGATTGCTAGTTGCAGATTATTTCAATGTCAAACAAAGAACTTCGGTCTTTATCAAATGGCTGGCAAAGGTAAGTATTTAGGTACGAACAAAGGTATGAAAAAAAGGGAGAAAACAACAAAGTAGACGAATATTAGTAAACATAAAGCCAGCGCAATCATTTACTTAGGTATTTTGTGACTGCAAAAGGCTGTTTGAAATTTTAAAAGGAAATACAAAGAAGAATCATTCAAAGGTGCGCTAACATACATACGTACGTACTATTTACATACATTCTTGCGCCTTGTTACCCAATTGGAAAGGCAATTCCCGGTGCCGTGAGGGCAGTGTGGCTAGCATAAAGCTATGAGCTGACTCAAGCGCTGCATTACGACCGAGAGTTCAACTTGTATGTGCTCTGAGTCTCCCAAGAGTAGTGGTGAGAGAACTCCCACTTGTGGAAGCGCTGCCAAAATCTGTTGTAACACTTTTGTTGGAAAACACATGAGAAATATATCTTAAATGCAGGGCTGCCAACTATCCTTTGCTAGGAGGGATAGAAAAGTGCAAAATAGAAAAATAAAAGTGCCAAATAAGCGGAAATTATTTTTAGTCATACGAATATTTCAAATATTTATCAATAAAATAAGAACCATGTTTCTCAAAAGGAGGTCGCACTACTAAAATAGAAGAAACCAGTTGAATAAACTTTAGACACTAGAAAATTTTAGCTGCTGAAAAAGTGGTACAAGTGAAGGATTTCACAAAATTTTTTAAAAGTTGCTTTTTGGCATCTTCACCCATTTGAAAAGTTTGGTGCCATTTGAAGAAAAGTAGGCAAACAAGTAAACCGAATATACATAAAATACCCGGCGCAGGTACCAATATCGTCATTTCAACTTGCTATAAATTACCTTTGCATGTTAAGTAGGGGTGTTTTTCCCGATTCCAAACGTTTTCGTTGAGTTAGGCTTAATGATATAATTGAACCAAGTTTGTTGGAAATCGGAAAAAGTGGTTACTGAGATACACCTTTGTAGTAATAAAGTGGGCGGTGCCACGCCCAATTCATAAAAGTCTAAATCAGTCTTATTTATTGTTAAGAGATTGTTATAACTATTAACTTGGAGTAAATTAGCGTCCTCCGTTATTAAAATATCGGAGTTATAGTATTTCTGAAATTTACCGTTATACGGGAAGCGTGTGAAATTTTAGTCCGATTTGAATAATTTTCAACGAATGGCTTTTCCGTACCAAGGTTATTAAATGTACAGAGTTTGTTAGAAATTGTGCGTTATTGCGATCATTGATTTTAAGTGATTTAGCTTCACTAGTTCTTGATTTGTCGCAGTTTTCGTGATACTGTAAATTACCGTTATATGGGAGGTGGGCGTAGTAAATCGTCCGATTTCGAAGATTTTCAACAGATTTCTCAGCTGGACCCTAGGCAAGGCTCGTACCAAGTTTGGTAAAGATTCGTGAAGGGACTACTGAGATACATCATTTCATCATCATCATTTCACAAAACTTTCACAATAACACTAATAATACTAATTTTCATATATATATCGTAGTTCTTGTATTTTTTGAAAATACCGTTATATGGGAAGGAGGAGTGGTTTCAGTCCGATTTCGCCTATTTTTATTGCCAACCTACCTTGGATTCGTTGAGATATCTCAATTTTTGCTCGAGTTATCGTGTACACGGACGGACGGATAGACAGACATGGCTTAATCGACTTCTCTATTAATTCTGAGCATTTATGTGAAAAAAAATTGCTTGGCAGTCTTTTGAGATACATTTTTTATCACAACCCCAATTACCGTCGCACTCTTAATACAGTTCTTAAATTGCTTTAGTTAAACGCAGTAAAGAGACAAAAGTTTCGCTATTCCTCGTCTATGGCAAAAATAATAATAATAAATCGCAATAACTTCATGTAAGTCCTCATTCAAATTTCTTTTAATATAACTTAGACGTTTTCAAAAAGCAAAGATCATAAAAGCAATATAATGTACTTATTCATAAACATATACTTACAGACCGTTTCACGAAAACAATTTATGTAAAAAATTATTATTTTTTATTTAAGTTTAATGTGAAAACTGACAGAATTAAAATATAATTCATCACTTAAATTGCGGTTGAAACCGGAAGTTAGTCAAATTGCCCTGCAGGGAAACCGCGGACCAGTGAATAAAATTTCTAGTTCCGTACAAGATCTTTATCGCCCAAAACGAACTAGTCCGTTAGTAACTAGATTCCCCACCAGTTCAAAATCAGCGAAATATGGGACTCTTAAAAAAAACTATTTTATTTCACTTTTATCACTACAATCCTGCATATAAGGTGACAAATTTAAAACTGGTTCGGAATTATAGAAAAATTTATGCAGAACGAACTAGATCTTATATGTCGAATTTAGAACTAATTCGAAACTATCGAAAATGTGTTTGGCGGCTTTTTCGTTAAAATGCACTTTCATTCTGCAATTCGCAGATGCTTTTTCATAGTTTGGTAATACAAAACAAAAGTTTGTGTTAATATATTAACATCTTGGGACCGTCTGGAATCTAACCAATAATAGCGAGCACCTCTGCAAAGTCAGCTACAGCCAAAGATATGTAAACGTACATTTCTTACAATCATTCAAACAAATTTGATTTCAAATTGAAAAAAAACATTGGAAAATAATTTAAAATCGCACACTGAAGAACCGAAAAGATTGAAAAATCATGATACTTTTTTCTTTCGTCTGTCGGTTTTAGAACTGGTTCGGAGCTATAGAATTTAGGACTAGTTCGGAACTATCGAAAAAGGGAGGCAGCGGAGGGAAATTGACACTTCCTAGGACATCGCCATGTTAAATTCGCCAGTTGTTTGCATGCAAAAGAAATTTATTGCGAACCAGTACTGAGTCTAAATGTACAAGAAGCGCACCAGTTCAGAACTAGAGATTTTCCCCACAAGGTGGTTATGGTACTAATACCTTTAATTTTAATTTAACTATACATTTTTCCAGCTGGGTCTTGATTTACAATATTATCAGTATTCCGAATAAAATGTGTGCTCTAACGCACGTACAATAACATCGATAAAAGGAGCCGGAAAATGTTCAAAGTTGACAAGCCGCTCGATGCCTTAATGAGGATTTCAATCACGTACGAGTGTGTACCTCTTGTCACACAACACAAACATACATACGTATGTATGCATGTACATAAACAAGCATTGCTTCAAATCGTCTCTTGGACTTTCAAAAGCAAAAGCGTAGTACGAATAGGTAAATCGGGTGGGCTCAGTAATAGATTTTTGGCTGCTACAAAAGCGTTAGCTTTCTCGGAGGCATACTTATACCCTTACTACTGTGTCCACTCAGATGCTAATAAAACTTTTCAAACTACGAATAAATTTTGCTATCAACCATTTTCTACATATTTCACTAATGGGTTTTCGTATTTTTCTTGCGAAATTATTTGGAATAATTTATAAATTGTCAATCATGAAAATCAAAGTGTCTACAACAAGCGCACATACATACATACATACACATCTACAAATACTTACGCTAGTTCCAATTGATTTCTAGAGCTGAGTTTATTTCTAAAATATTTTCAATGGCCATTCAATTCCTTTTCCTTTGAAAATAGTAAATTTAATGAATGAAAACAATGAATAACGCAGACAGAAGAATGGTCTTCCATACATGTATGTATGTATGTATGTATGTAGGTGAAACTTAAGAAAAAAAGCAATTGCCAGAATTTTGACAGCAAATCTGCATCAAGTCAAAAAAAAAAAGAAAATCAATTTGTTTGCGCTTCTACTTTTTCGAAAAG